>NW_006921695.1:7893529-7895019 GCF_000298275.1 Orycteropus afer afer | reverse complement strand
ACTCGACGGCACTTAACAACAACAACAACAACACCAGCAAAGAGATTGCTGAAAAGAAATAAATAAGGAAATCAATATCATTTACAATAGCTACCAAAAAATAAAATACTTGGGAATAAATCTTACCAGGGACACAAAAGACCTGTACAAAGAGAACTATAAAAAACTACTTCAGGAACCCATAAGAGATCTAAATAAATGGAAGAACATCCCATGCTCATGGATAGGAAGATTGAACATTTTGAAAATATCAGTTCTACCCAAATCAATCTATACTTTCAGTACAATCCCAATCCAGATCCCATCAACATTTTTTAAGGACATGGAAAAACGAATCACTAACTTTATATGGAAAGGAAAGAGACCTCGGATAAGCAAAGCACTATTGAGGAAGAAGAACAAAGTAGGAGGTCTCAGACTGCCAGATCTCAAAACCTACTATGCAGCCACAATAGTCAAAACTTCCTGGTACTGGTATAAAGACAGACACATAGACGAATGGAACAGAATGGAGAGCACAGAAATAGATCCATCGACCTATGGTCAGTTGATCTTTGACAAAGAGCCTAAATCCATTAAATGGGGAAGAGAATGTTTGTTTAATAAGTGGTGCTGGCAAAACTGGATATACATTTGCAGAAAAATAAAACAAGATCTGTACCTCACACTACACAAAAAAATTACCTCCAGATGGATCAAAGACTTAAATGTGAAACCTAAAACTATAGAGTTCCTCAAGGAAAAACTAGGGGCAAATTTAGGGACCCTAATATATGGCATAAATAGACTCTCAAGCATAACTTAAAATGCATAACTCAAAATACAAACAGCAGAAGAGAAACTAGATGAATGGGACCTTCTAAAAATTAAACTTTTATGTGCTTCCAAAGACTTCTCCAAGAGTCAAAAGAGAGCCTACAGATTGGGAAAAAATATTTTGCAATGACATATCTGACAAGGGATTTATCTCTAGAATTTATAGAGAACTCTAACCCCTCAGTAATAAAAAGACAAATAATCCAATTAAAATATGGGCAGAAGACATGAATAGAAACTTCACCAAGGAGGATATTCAAGCAGCCAACAAACATATGAAGAAATGCTCACAATCAATAGCTATTAGAGAGATGCAAATCAAAATAACAATGAGTTACCATCTTGCTCCAGCACTAGTAGCAAAGTTCAAGACAGAAAATAACATATGCTGGCAAGGATGTGGAGAGATTGGGACTCTCATACACTGCTGGTGGGACTAAAAAATGGTACAACCACTGTGGAAAGCAGTATGGTGATTCCTTCAAAAGTTGAAATTAGAAATACCATTTGACCTAGCCATTCCATTACTAGGTATCGTTGGACCCGAATTTGGAAAGGAGTGTCAGCATGAGCAACGTGACACTGACTCAACAATGCAAAAGCAAAGGAAAAGTTTATTTCCAAGCTCGAGCTGGGGTCTCTGCTTACACTGATGCAACGGTTTGGGCAAAAAA
>NW_006921695.1:7879551-7891526 GCF_000298275.1 Orycteropus afer afer | reverse complement strand
GTGAAGAGAAGGGCAATGTACCAAATGTGAGTGATCAACATGGTGGCATTGAGGAAGAGGAAGACATAGATAGGTACATGGGAGGTACAGACAACAAAGATGAACCCTTTTGTACATACAGTACTGCATTGTCAATGAAGGCAAATATGGGTATACAGGTAGATAGATGGCTGGACAGGCTGAACTATTAGGTATGTCTATGAAGCAAGGAGTATACCCAAGACCATGTATAGGGTTGGAAGACAATGATCTTATAAGTGTTTTTGAATGATCTGAATTCCCATGTGTATAGTAGAGCTGACAAGAGACAAGGTTGTAGTCACTTATTGGTCACAAACAGCTACTCAGAGGGACTAGGTAGTTGAACTTGTGGGCTTGGGACCATAGTCACAGAGTACATCAAACTCAATTGGCATAACATACTACACAAAACATTGTTCCACCTCCTAATTTGGCTAGTAGTGACTGGGATCTTAAAAGCTTGCAAGCAGCCATCTAGATGCAATGATGGTTCTCTCCTCATCCAGAGCAAAGAAGAATGAAGAAAACCAAAGATTCATGGAAACAATTAGTCCAAGCAACTGGTACACCATGCAATCCTCAGCCTATACAACTTTGAGACCAGAAGAACTAGATGGTGCCCAGCTACTCAGAGGGGGATCTATATAGGAGATCCTGGATAGAGAGGGAAAACAATGTAGAACAAAACTCAAAATCATTTGGGGAAAAAAATAAATGAGGGGGGCCCCAGATTTGCTGGTCTGATAGAGCCTAGTGAAACCACTGAGACTACGGTCCCTAGCTGCCCTTCAGATCTGGAATTGAACCCACACCTGTGGTTTCCAACCAAACAAAAGACAGGGATATGAATTGAACATGTACCTGAGGTAGATACACTCCTTGGAGAGAAAAATCATGGGAGAAAGAAGGGCTGTTTATGCACAGGGAGACAGCTCAGGGGTCAGGTGTGCATGGAGGGATGGACACAAGGAAGAGGTAACTATTGGGAGGAAGTGGGAGGGGAGCTATTGCATTGTGGTAAAGTGTAGTCAATGTCATGAGACAAAGTATATGTGAACTGCTGTATGGAAAGTGAATTTACTCTATAAATTTTCACCCAAATCACAATTCAAAAAAAAAAAAAGAGAGAGAAGAAAAAAAATAATAATAATGTACAATGAGAAAAAAAATAATAATAAGTTGAACCATCTGAAATTGTTGATATTCAGCCATTTTGACTTTTAAAAATGATTGTTTCCTGGAATTCAAATTAATACCTGCCATTCCATGATAAGGGAGCTCTGGTAGCATAGTGCCTAAGGCACTTGACTGCTAACCAGAAGGCTGGCGGTTCAAACCCACCAGCCACTCCTCGGGAGGAAGGTTGGGCAATCCTACTTCCATAGTGATACTGCCTCGGAAACCCAAGGAGGGGTCGCTATGAGTCGGGGCCGACTCCACGGCAAATAACACCAATAACAACAACAACATTCCATGATATTGTGTGGAGTAGAGTTAAAGAACATAAAGAACGCTCACTTTGTAAACTCTTAAATAGTAGTTATTTTGTGAAATATTATAATAGGAGCATTCTCATGCCTAAAGAAATCTTTATTTAAAGAGAAAACAAAACCAGTTGCTATTGAGTGGACTCTGACTTATGGAGACCTATGTGTTGCAGAGTAGAACTGAGTGAGCTTCATGGGGTTTTCAATGACTGTCATTTCAGAAGTATATCACCGGGTGTTTCTCCCAAGGTGCCTCTAGGTGAACTCCAACCTCCAACCTTTCAGTTAGCAGTGGAACCATTTTACTTTTCCTGGAATTCAGATTTCTGGGTCCATAGTGTTGGAGTGACCCACCCAAGCCATTTGACATTATGTATCCTTTTGAACCTTGAGCCTTGATGTTAAAAAGCCAACTTTGAGTCAACTGTGGTCTAGATAAACTAGTAAAACCATTTTGCCTTGGGCATTGTACCCTTTTGAAGAATGAAGTCAGTTTCAGGAAAGAGAGACTGCAAAGGTCACACTGGGAGGTATATTTTAGGATAAATCAGTAATTATTTAAATGTTCTTCAAGACAATGCTGTATGAAAATCTTCCTGACTACAAATTGTTTATCAGTTCTGTTTCAGCCCTTCTTTCCATGGCAATGTCGATAAGATTTGGTATGTTTTTTTGTTTTGTTTTGTTTTGTTTTGTTTTGTTTTTGCGATTTGGTATAAGAATTTTAAAAAGTTTTTCTCAACTTCAGAGTATTTTTGACTCTCTAGCCCTAGGGGTGCAGTAATTAAGAGATTGGCTAGTAATGAGAAGGTCAGTGGTTCAAATCCACCAGCCACTCTGCAGGAGAACGATGTGTTAGTCTGCTTCCATAAAGATTTATAGCCATGGAAACCCTATGGGAAAGTTCTACCTTGTCCTATAGAGAAGCTATGAGTTGGAATAAACTTGAGGGCAATGGGTTTGGTTTGTGGGTTAGTCAAAACACTACCCTGATTTGCAGCTCATATATTAAATAAACCTCAATCAATTTCTATTATTGGCTTAATATGACTGCTGTTTTAACACAGGCAAGCATGTTAACTACCTAGGGACTCCATTTAGAGGGAAGGGATAATGAAATGTCTGAATTCTGCCCACTTAGCCCAGATCCACAGGGAAAAATGGGGGGGGGGGATGCCAAAGGAATCTAGATGCTGTCAGCCTCAAGTTACATCAACCCTAAATCTAAACCCATCTTGAAATCATTTGGCTAAGGAGTCCTGGAAAGCTACTTGGTGGCCAACTTCCAATACTTAGAAAACTTCCATGGCGAGGACAGATTAATCTTACTCTATTTGTCTGCAGAGGACAGAACCAGGACTCACTCACTCACTTTCATGGAATTGATTCCAACTCATAGTGACACCCATTGGGTTTCCAAGGCTGTAATAATTTAAGGAAGTAGATTGCCTCATCTTTCTTCCATGGAGCGGATGGTGGGTTCAAACCACTGACCTTTTGTCTGGGAGCCAAATGCTTTAACCACTATACCACCAGAACTTAGAAACAGGACTAAAATTTAAAAAAAAAAAAGAAAACAAACTCATTGCCTTTGAGTTGATTCCAACTCATAGGGACCCCCACTGGTTTTTCAAGGCAGTAAATCTTTATGGAAATGGATTGCCCCATCTTCCTTCCACAGAGGGACGGGTGGATTTGAACTGCCAACCTTCTGGTTAGCAGGCAAATGCCTCAGGCATTGTGCCACCAGAGTGCCTAGAAGCAGGACTGGTGGATGAAAATTACATGGAGACAAATTTATATAAGCTACAACATATAAACTAAAACTTTTTGATAATCAGAACCTTTAATCATGGAATGAGTTGTACTGAGAGACAAAGAGTTTAAGGGGAGGCTGGGAAAGTGCCTTAAATGTCAAAGGAAACAAATATGGGGTGAAAATTGGACTAAATGACATTTGAAATTCTTCCCAACTCTAAAATTTGAGTGAATAATCCCTTGTTTTGGCCTATCTATTGCTCTAAAGTCCAACAAGCTAGTCATGTATTCTAGTATGCACAGACATTTAAAGAAAGTTTGCCCCTTTTTCTCATGGTTCCTCTGCCCCTGAGTGCAAGAAATCCTCATAAATTGCCCTGTCAATCAGCAGCTACACTATAAACCAAACCATAAACCAAACACACTGCTGTCAAATAGATTCCAACCCTTAACAACTTTACAGGCCAGGTATTACCCCCACAGGGTTTCTGAGGCTGTAAATCTTTATGGAAGCAAACTGCCACATCTTTCTCCCATAGAGCAGCTGTTGGGTTCAAACCACTGACCTTTCAGTTAGCAACCAAGTACTTAACTACTGTGTCACTAAGGCTCCAACTATACTATACTTCCCTTTTTATATGATACATTTTCCATTTATCATCCATCTGTTAATCAAGAAATTGAAGAGGAAAGAGCTGATTTAAAAAGTAACAAGTGAAAATTTAAATTTGAATCCAAGTCTTTTCTTATGAAACTGTTATCAGATCAGAGTTTTATGTTTGAATTGGCTTTTCTAAGAACAGGTCACTGGGATTTATATTGTTAATAGGGAAAGAAATTGTTTTCTGAGAACACAAGATTAAAAAGAAGCAATTGGCATTTGAGAGAGATTCAGATCACTTCACTCATTGGTAGACAGAATAGAAATGAAATGGGGGAAGCCAAGCATTGCTGCTTGTATGGTTTCTTCCCGATCCATCTGCAGCAAATTTTTAGACAAAAGAACTTTCCCATAAAATAATGATTCTAGCAGATTCCTTTTTCTTCCCTTAAGAGAGACAGGGTAAAAATAGGAAATTTTCTGATAACAAACACTTTTAAATTATGGTAATGGAGAAGACTCATCCCAACCCCCCAGTGAAAGGCAATAGAGAGTTCTTGGAAAGTCCTTATGTCTTCCAAGGACTTGGTTTGAGAAGCACTTTTGCATAAGGCCATATACCTAGAGCCTGAAGTTCTTAATGAGAATCCTGACTCCATGGAGCCAGGGAGAGTTACCCAAGTTCTCTAAGCTTAGTGTCTCCTCTATAAAATGGAGATCATAAGGACATTGACTTAATGATATCATTATGAAGACAAAATAAGATTCTGTATACAGTTGCTATTGAGTTGACTCCAATGCATGGTGATATCATGTGTGTCAGAGAAAAACAATGCTTCATAGAGTTTTCAGTGGCTGATTTTTTGAAAGTAGATCTCCAGACCCTTTTTACCAGGCACTTCTGGATGGACTAGAAATTCCAGTCTTTGATTAGCAGTGGAGTACGTGAACCATCTGCATTCCCAGTGGGCATAGTGCCAGCCTGCCAATTCATGAATGTTTAATAAATGTTAATTACATATACTTATCTGTTAACTCATAAGTTATATCATAGGGGATTTCATGTTTGGAAGGTGCCCAGTCAATAGACCTTGAAAAACTCTCTCCCAGATACTTGCTAAAATGATTCATAAAGGCAAAACTTAACAACATCAATACCCAATATGGACGAGCAATTATTATCATTATTCCTAACATAAAGTCTGTGCAATGGGATTGTGAAATTCAGTCTCTAAACTATACAGCTTTTCCATATAAGGTGAAGTGATAATTGGATGTCTACATCAGTTTGTCCCTGGCTAAGGGGTCTGGTGTTTGCAACAGCAAGTACCAAAAATGTACTATTTTTTTAGTTGATCTGAATCTTCTTACCCCACTGTCATCTTTCTGTAGCCATTCATAACGTCTAACTCTCCAAGAAATGAGAGTCATAGGGCCAGCAGAAAGCATTCTTTACTGGGAAATATTATTCTAATATTTAAAATGCTATGGGACAGGGCAGAGAGAGGTAGAGATCTGTTGGTAGATAATATGCTGGAGATTGCTGTTTATAGTACCCCAATGACAAGTACAAAGAACCAGATAACTGAAGTAAGAGAGTATCCAACCTTGTACACCAGCACCATGCCACTGAGAGCTTCCTACCCTTGGGATAGGGATTACCCACAAAAACTCTACTTCTGTACATTTGAGAAAAAGGGGCAAAAAAAAAAAACACCTCACTTAGTCCAAGTCAGACACCAAATCTGGATAGTTCTCCTTTCTTGTGAGTAAGAAGGAAAAACTACAGAGTTTGTAGCATTGTAAGCAATACTTCAGAATAGGAAAAGGAACAACTTTACTCTCAGAGATAGAGTTCACCATGAAAATTGTTTCCCAAAACAACCAGAATGAAGTTCTGGAAAAACTAAGGCCTTCAATAGGCCACAAGAAGGCTTTCTATCTACAAAGAGCCATAAGAGTAAATAATTAAAGTGAATTGATGGCAGAAGATGAGATTTTGAAAAATATAACATACTGCTATAAGGAGGGAGATGAGGGACACAAGGAAGAGCTCGGGAGAGCCAGTAAAAAGCAAATTGTTGCCATAGCAAACTAATAAGTCTTATGAAGAACAAATTTCAGAAACTCTGTCTTAAAATGAAGGAAAAAGACAAACACACATTGATAAACAAGATGATGATGTTGAAAGACTTTAATATCTTCTTTAACAAGTCTACAAGTTGATTAAAAACAGTGCGATAATGTCATGGTCAATAAAAAACATATATATGTTAGAGGTGAAATAGTCCTAAGTATGCAGAGCAAAAGGAATCATTCATCATGATCCATAAAGTAAATAAATAAATCACATAAAAAGTATTCCAAATTATTTTAATTATAAAGCCCCCCTGCTTTGGTTACCTCTGTGTTGCCCTAACAGGAAATAAATATACCACAAATTGAATGGCTTTAACAAACAGGAGTTTATTATCTTACAGTTTTGGAGGCTTCAAGCCCAAGTTCAAAGTGCCAGGCTCTAGGGGCTGGGTGAAAGGCCCTCAACCTTGGGGTCCAGCTCTGCCTCCTGCTCCTGGCCCACTGGAACTGGAGCTTTTCTTCACTCAGACAGCTATTGGCTGCTGAGGCTGACAAGCCCAAGGTTGACAAGTAAAAAGACACAGTCCCAATGTTACCAAACAACATGGCAGGCCACTAATTCAAGTCCAGAAGAAGTCCCAAGAACAGCAGGGTATAGCAAGCTGTTGAACAACAACTTGGCTGTATGCAGGGTTCAAGAGTGTCAAAAGGCTAGAGACTGTTCCCAAAGCTGCTTCTTATATACAGGAAGCAGACCAGATCCCTAAAGCAGCTACTCAGCTGTTCCAATAGATTCCACCATGGATTTAATTACCAGTCTCACCATGGGGAATAACTACATTCACCTGCCCAGCCACTAACCAAGCCCTGCCAAGTTGACCCACAAACTTAACTACCATACCTCCCTAAAAAAAAAAAAAAAAAGACATCTGTAAACATTCATTTGTGGGGGAGGGGAACTCATCATTACAAAAGAAAAAGTCAAGATGATTTCTATTTCTATGTAACATTAAACTTTACACACACACAAAGAATGTTCACAGACTTTTAAGAAGAGAGCTTTGGAGCTCAAGACTTTTTATGTCAAACAACAGATACAGGTACAATGTTTTATAATATATGCTATTTATATGTTGTTCTTGAAAAAATAGCCTGATAATGCCTTTCAAAATATCAAAAGATAATACAAATTAAGATCACAATCCTGGCCGGGAGGAGCAGCATGGCAAAGTGAGTGGAGGCTCCCATTTACTGCTGCCAGCAACTAACCTACTGAACAATGAATAAAAGCAGACACAGACTGAAATCTCAGAACCCCAGATGGAAAATGAAATACTGGAGAGTCAAGGTGAGTCCAGAAGCTGAGAAAAGAAGAAGCCAGGAAGACACAGAGAATTTTCCTACTGACATTGGGAGTGTTCACTCATGGCAGCCATTGTGGGACAAGGCTAGGTAATACCTTAAAGAAGGAACATAGAAAAGAAACTAATCTGAGGAAGCTGTAGCCTGATTTTCTTTAAGGCAGCACAAAGTGATGGGGAAGTTTGCAGGTTGCACAATTAGGAAGGGGTGAAGGGAGACCATAGTACTGTGAGAGAGTGCAGTTGAATCTCACTAATGCCCAAGATGTATGGAAACTAGCATCAGGATGAACAGCAAGGACAGTAGGCCACGGAGAACACTTAAATTGATGCTACGTGGGACATACCAGGACACCATGAGCAAGCCTGTGTAGGGATGCCCAAGGAGGAAAGACATAGAGAGCCCCCCACCTTTGCCATAGGAAATCCAAGCCCTAATGCTTATGTCAGCATCTGTGAACAGCTAACTTGCCCCTTCCTTTCCGACGCATGGTACTGAATTCCAGAGATCAAGCCTCCAGAACTCAAATCAGAACTGAAAAAGAAACAAAGGACAAGAGTGCTCTCCAATGGTTCTCAGAAGAGACCACGACTGATGACATTAGGTCAATTCTGACGTATAGTGACCCTATGAGGCAGAGTGGAGCTGGCTTATGGAATTCCCAGAGCTGTAAGTCTTTACAGAGGATGAATTTCTGTATCTTTGTTCCTTGGAATAGTTGGTGGGTGAAGGTCCTGGCCTTTCAGTTGGTGGCCAGGCCCTTGGCCTCTGTGCCACCAGGACATCCGATCACAAAATTTTCCCACAAAAAGAGGAATACAGAATTTAAAGTTAATATTTATTTAAAGTAAAAAAATAAATAAATAAATAACAAAATGACTAAGACTCAACAAAAATTAGTAAAACTCATAAAATCATAAGAGAAGAAGGACTGGTCAAAAGTGAAGCATGAAAAAGAAGAAACTTCTCCTACTGAGGCCAAAATAATGTAAATAATTGAAAATTTTCAGCATATGGCACTAATATCTTTAAAGAAAGCAAAAAGCACACCGAAAACAAACTAGTATTGTTCCAGAAACAAATGGAAGAACAAAATGATAGACTCAAAGTTGACAACATTGAAAAGAGAGAGAAAGAGAGAGAGAACTACTGGAACTGAAGAATAAAACAACTGAGTTAGAAAAAAACAAGAGACACACTCAACAATAGAGTTGAACAGATGGAAAACAATAAATGAACTAGAAGACAAAACAATTGCACTTATCAAGTCTCAAGAGAAACAAAAAAAAGGCACAAAGAAAAGCAAACAAGCCAAAAGGACATATGGTATTCAATTAAGAAATCTAACATTAGAATTATTGGAATCCTAGAGGACCATGACAACAAAAAAGGAATAGAAACAATTTTTCAAGAGAGAATTTCCCAGACCTGAACAGAAAACTAAGCCCCCAAAACAGAAAGCTACACAAACTCCAATCAGAAGAGACACAAAAAAATCAACTCCTTTCCATGGCCCAACAGAATTCTTGAAAACCAAAGATAAGGACAGAATTCTGAAAACAGCAAGAGAAAAATGCAGTATGACATATCTGGGAGCTTTCATGAGAATCAGTGTGGATTTCTCCCCAGAAATTCTAGAGGCTAGAAGATAATGGAACAACATATATAAAATACTGAAAGAAAACAGTTCCATCAATAATTTTTTTTTTTGCTCAGGAGAGTTATCATTCAAAAATGAGGGATAAATCAAAACATTCCCAAACAAATAGAAGATCTGAGAATATGCCAACACCAAACCAGATATGCAAGTATTACTCAAGGGAATACTCTAAATGCAAAGTCAAGAACATTAAATAAATACTCATTTCTATACATGGGAAAATAATAATAAGAGAGAGATCACCAAAAAATGCAACATGAGTAATCATAAGGACCAAGTATATGATATTTTCAGGGAATAAACTCAATAATTAAATCCCACAAACACTAAAACAGTATGTTCGCAAGAAATAAGTACAAAGTAAACTTATAAAAACTTATAAAATTGTATATTGATGTTAATTGAGAAACACCAAAAGAAATGATGGACAGAGGAATAAATCAAGAATAGATTTATTATGATAAGGTTGTATGGTAACTGTTGTTCAAATGTCAAGCATTGTTGTAAGTTGTATTATATAGTATATGTGGTAACCGTTAAGAAATCACGAGGAAGAAACAAGCAGAAGAAATGGAGGACATTAGCAAAAAGACTCATCACAAGACAGTAACCAAATACAAACAAAAATAAAGAAGTCAGAATGATTTTTAAAAAAAAGAAAGAAAAGAAAAGAAGACATTAAATATTAAATTTTAAGAAATGGGTGAGGTAGACAATTTTCAGTAATAACCTTAAGTGTAAATGTTCTAAATGCCCCAAGCAAAAGGCTGAGAGTGACAGAATGGATTAAAAAAAAAAAAAAGATGCATCCTTTTGTTGTCTATGAGACTAAACCTTAGACATAAGTACACAAACAGACTGAAAATGAAGGGATGGAGAAAAATATTTTATGCAACTAGTAAACAAAAAACAGGGATGGCCAATCTGGTATCAGATAAAATAGACTTTAAATCAAAATCTATTACAAGAGATAAAGAAGAACATTACATGATAATAAAATGTCAATCCAGCAAGGAGACATAACAATTATAAATATACATGCACCTAACAGCAATGCCCCAAAATACATGAAACAAATACTGACTAATATGAAAGGAGAAATAGACAACTCCACACTTATAGCAGGGGACTTCAACACACCACTTTCAATTATAGACAAAACATCTAAAAAGATCACGAAGGTAGTGCAATGTTTAAAGTGCTTAACTGCTAACCCAAAGTTCGATGGTTTGAACCCACCAGCTTTTCAGCAGGAGAAAGATGTGCCAATCTGCTTTCATAAAGGTCTACAACTTTGACAATCCTATGGAGCAGTTTCATTCTGTCCTTTAGGGTCACTATGAGTCAGCATTGACTCCTCAATGGCAGTCGGCTTTTAGTTTAAGGTCATTAAGAACTTAAATAAAATCATAAGAAAATTGGACCTAATGGATATATAGAACACTGCACCCAGCATCAAAAAAATACACTTTTTTCTCCAGTGCACATGGAACATTTTCCAGAATAGATCATATGCTAGGCCACAAAACAAAAATAAATTGTAAAAGCTTGAAATCATACAAATAATCTTCTCTGATCGTAACAGTATTGCACTTTCTGATAAAACTAAAAATAGAACTCTATGATCTAGTAATCCCACTTCTATGTATACACCTTAGAGATGTAGAAATAATGACATTGACAGACATATGCACACTTTGTTCCATGCTGCTTTAGTCAAAATAGCAAATAAATGGAAATAACCAAAGTGTCCACCAACAGATGAGTGGAAAAGAAAATTGCACTTACATAAAATGGAATACCATGGAACCATAAAGAAAAATGAGGAGTCTGTGAAACATATTTTAATATAGATGGACCTGGAGGGCATAATGCTCAGTGAAATAAGTCAAGCATATAAGGACAAATATTGTATGGTAACTTTTTTATAAGATGCCAAAAACAGATAAATGTCCATTAGTAGTTACCAGAAAGAAGGAGGAGGTGGGGGAAATATGATTTACACAGTAGAGACTAGTTACTTTTGGTGATGGGAAAAGTGGCACCAAATGTGGATATAGTGAGCACAGCACAACCAAGGTAAAAAGTGAGCATTTGAGTCTGTATAGATGGGCATAGGCAAATTGATGTATAGGTAGATACCAATGTGTACATAGATGAGTATGAGATAAGTATCTATAAGTATGTATAAATACACATATGTGGATGCAGGCACATAGAATCACTGAAGACATATACATGGATATGTGGATACTCCACAACATAACCAAACACGTTCCAAGATTGGTTTTCAGGGTTTGAAAGACTAAAATCATAGTTTCATGAAACAACTCAGTCAAATGGCATAACATTGTTCACAAAAATTATGATTTGCATCCTAGTGAAGTGAATAGCAGCTGGAGTCTTAAAAGCTTGTGAATAGGCATCTAAGGTACATCTATGAGGCTTGGTTCACTGAGAACAAAACAGTAAAAAGGTAACCAAAAGCACAATGAATAACCAAGTCTATAAGAACCACAACCTCATCGATCCTGAGATGAGAAGAACTACATGGTGCCTGGCTACCACCAGAGACATTCTGACTAGGGTCACAATATATGGTACCAAACAGAATGACTGAAAAATGTGGAGCAGAACTCAGATTCTTGAAAGAAAAACATGCTAGACAAACTGGAACAGTAGAAAACAGAGGACTCCCTGTAATTATTGCCCTAAGACACTCTTTAAACCTAGAACTGAGGTTTTACCCTCAGATCACCTTTTACTGAAATAGCACAATGGCCCTCAAAATAAAAATAAAAATAAAAAATTACCCATCAGATTGGTGCCCTACTTAAAAAGCATCTGTATGAGATCAAAGGCAATAATTACTTAAAAGCAAAGAAGAAGTCCATGGAGGGATGGAAAATGGGAAGAGGTAACTATGGGGAGGAAGTGGGAGGGGAGCTGTTGCATTGTGGTAAACTGTGGTCAATGTCATGAGACAAAGTATATGTAAACTGCTGTA
>NW_006921695.1:7871256-7875771 GCF_000298275.1 Orycteropus afer afer | reverse complement strand
AAAAATTTGTGTGGAAACTGTCAAATGGGAATCTAACTTGTAGTGTACACTTTCACCAAAAATCCAATAAAGTATTATGTAAAAAACAAACCAAAAGGATCACAAGGCTGAGAAAGATGCATTAGAAAAGAAATGGTATTAAGAACTGTAATCATGTCAACGTGAGTTTAGGACAAATAATTGGTCAAATACATGTAATAAATTATCTTAATACAAATACAAATAAAAAAATGTTTGAAAAAAACTGATGTATTTTTTTTTTTTAATAATGATTTAGGAATAATTATGCAGGTTGTTTTAACAAAGTCTGGCACGGTGGGGAACAGGAACAAAATACAATAAATTGATCATGTATGTATAATGGAGACAAGTGATGACATTTCCATGATAATTAAAAAGAGATATGCTGAGGAAAGTATTTTTAAGAAAGGGAACCACTAGTATATTCTGTAAAAGATATGCAACTTCAAAATCATAAGAAAATAAAAGCAAACAAAATTTGGCTCCAAATCAAAAGATATGGGACAATGAAAACTGCAAAGTGGATTAAAAGTCGAAATTAAAAAAATGATATGACGTGCTGAATTTGTTAAAATTATGCTAAATTTACCATAGCTGAACTCAGGCTATATGTGGATTTCTGCACTGCTATACCTATTGTTTGACTCTTGTCAGTATAAATTAATATTTTATAATCTTAGGCAGAAAAGTGTTCTTCAAAGGACATGTTACTGTAGGAATAAAGGATACAAATGGTCAGCTTCTGACCAAACTGATTGCTTAGTCACACACCCACCCCCAAGAAACTAAGTGAAACAGATACTAAAGACAATCCTGGAACCCTGAGCAGCTAATGAAAGGATTAAAAAGTAGATCAAACACTGATTAGAAGCAGAAACTGATGGAAAACAGTGAATGAGAAGAGGTGGAATGGAGGAGCCCTGCTAGCCAGCCCAGTACAGCATGGCCATTTTGGCATAAAGCCAGCAGCAATCTTGAGTGAGGAGCACAGAAGGCAACTTCATAGAATTCCTAACAAGTCAAAGAGTAACTGTGTAGACATACCAAAGTGAAATGAGGTCCTTATTGCTGGCTGCAGCCAACAAAATAACCCAGCCACCCTTGCCCAGTGACCAGAGAAACATGCTGGAATGCTTCCCCTCTCCCTAACTGCCTGGTGATTGGTAGCACAAACCCCCATCCCTGCAGCTCTGACTGCCTACCCCTTCCCACCACCCACCCAGCCCAAATCACCACCCCAACTGCTACCCCTCTCCCAACCACTGACCCAGCTAAGTGGTGGCAGGTCACTCCAGTGAGGGTTTTGGCTGCTCATCCCACCTTTCCTGCCCACCAACCAAGATGAACAATGCCAAACATTCACCTTGCCCCTCATTCACCAACCCAACTGAGCTCCCTCTTACCTTCTCCTGCCTGAAAAGAGACAGCAGCAATGCAATCACATATGTATCCACCCACTGCTCCCTGCCCCCTTCCCCCACCTGCTGTTCATCCTTTCCCTTCTCCCCCACACAGCAAGAGATGATAAATGCATGATTGCACACATGCCAGCTCACCAGGCACATCCTATCACTGTTCAAGAGGCAACGGCAGCACAACTGTGCATAACACACCTGCCCCTGACTCCCTAACCAATGGAAGGCAGCAACCACGCTCCCACTAGCCAACCACATCCACCTCACCTACCACCCCAGCCACTCAGCCAGTATCACTGCCTGCTCCTGTGGCACAGGACTGACAAACATAGCTAATGCCCATCCAGCCCACCCTTACCCACCCCTCAAGACCAGTGAACAGAGACCCATATTTACACACCCAGTTGCTATCTCACCCACCAAAGACAGATGGTAGAGGTTTCAGTGTGGCCAGACTAGCAAACATAGTAGCAAACCCAATATACATGCCTGGATACATCAAAATAAAACATAAAAATAATGAGAGCAAACAAACATACAATTAAAAAATAAATATAGCAACACCTTAATGCCTTGGAAATAACAGACAATATCAAATCACCTGAAGAAGGACAGGTTGACTCCAGATGGTGACCAAAATAATGAAGCAGGAAATATCCCTGGGAGGAAATGATAATAGAACTACCTGATAAGGAATTTAAAAAGATTTATATAGAGGGCCCTCCAAGAGATCAAAAAAGAGATTGAGGGAAACACAGACAAAATCAACAAAAACACAGAGAAAACTTTAGAAGAATGCAGGAAACACTATAAGAACAAACTGACAAAATACATAGACAATTAGAAACCATGCAAAAACCAAAAACTAAACCAAACTCACTGCCAGTGAGTCAATTGTGACTCACAGCAACCCCTCCTTGGGCTTCCAAGGTGGTATCTCTACGAAAGTAGATTGCGCAGTCTTCCTTCCAAGGAGTGGCTGGTGGCTTTGAACCACCAGACTTCTGGTTAGCAGTCAAATGCCTTAGGCACTACACCACCGGAACTCCCCAAGCAAAAACAGTAATTGGAAATCCTGAAGATTAGCACTAAAATTTCAAAAATAGACAGTGCATTGGAAAGATAAAGGAGTAGAATTGGATCAATGAAAGTCAGATCAGCAAATTAAAGGACAAATCTCTTGATACCAATTATTAGAGGAACAATCAGAAAAAAAGACTGAAGGAAAATGAAGAAGGTCTAAGAATTATGTGGAAACTTATCAAGAGGAATAATTTGTGCATGATCGAATTCCAGAACAGGAAGAGAGAAAAAAGCAGAGAAAATGATGGAAGATTTTTTGGTAGAAAACTTCCCTAACATCATGAAAGACTAGAAGATTTACATTCAAGAAGGTCAATGAACCCCAAATAAGTTAGACTCCAAAAGAAAATTACCAAGACATACTGTAGTACTTAAAGTTGTGTGTTGGCTGGGCCATGCTTTATAACAGCTGCATGCAAGTTATTTCCCATTATGAGATTTTAATCACCTTCATGGTTGAATCTTCTGTGAGCAGCTAAGGACCTGCTTTTGGTGTGTGTCCTGCTTCCTATATATAACAAAAAGCTTTGAGGAAGGTCTCAAGCTCTTGGTATACATCTGGATCCTACACTTCCTTAGTCTTCATCTCAATGCCTGCCATGTTGCCTACATCATCTGGGATCACAATGTAATAAAATTAGAAATCAGTAACAGAAAGAACAAGTGAAAAAAAAAAAATCAAATACATGTAACTGAATAACAGCCTATTTGATAGTTAAGGCTCTTTGGCTGGGCCATGATTCTAAGTGGTTTAGAAATTATGGATGTAGTCATCCCCCATGATGAGAGCTAACATAATGTAATCACCTCCATGATGAGATCTGCTATGAGCAGGCAACAACTGAAGGGGAGTTTTTTCAGGGGTGTGGCATGTTTCCAACATATATGGACATCCTGGGAAAGCTCTCTGGCTTTTTGTTCTATCTGGATCCTGTACCTGGTTCATCATCTGACTTACAGTTCTTTGGACTTGAGCCAATGGCCTGCTATATTGCCTGCTGATCTTGAAATTCTTTAGCATATGCAACTTGTGAGACAACAGCCAGTCATCCTACCTGCTGATCTTGAATTAGTCATCCTCCCCAACCCATGAGCCAGCTGCTTACCATTTGACATGCCAATCTTGGGTTTATCAGACCCTGCAGGTACATCAGTCAATAGAAGCATCCATCCATCCTGACATCTAACCCACAGACTTGAGACTTGCCAACCTTTACAATCTTGTGAGCCAATTCTTTGAGATAAATCTCTTTACATATATATATATACATACATATATATATATACATATATACATGTACATAAATACATATCCAAAAACCAAACTCACTGCCATGGAGTCGGATCCAACTCATAGCAACCCCTAGTATCACTACGGAAGTAGATTGTCCAAACTTCTGAGGAGTGCCTGGTGAGTTTGAACCACCAACCTTCTGGCTAGCAATTAAATACCTTAGGCACTACACCACCAGAGCTCCCATAAATTAATACATACACATACAAACACACACACACACACACACACACACACACATGCTGGACATCATGCTTAAAAATCACTGGGTAATGGAAGAAATAAAAAATGAAATTAAAAAAAAAATCTTAGAATCAAGTGAGAATGAAAACACAATATACTAAAACATTTGGGACACAGCAAAAGCAATACTCAGAGATCAATTTAGAGCAGTAAGGCACACATAAAATAGGAAGAAAAAGCCAAAATCAATACCTTAATCCTATAATTCCAATAAATAGAAAAAGAGCAGCAATAAAATAAAAGTCTACAGTCACCAGAAGAAAGGAAATAATAAAGATCTGAGCAGAAACAAATGAAACAGAAAGCCAATATAAAGATATCAACACTAGAAGTTGGTTCTTTCAAAGGATTAATAAAATTAACAAACTGCTAGCCAAATTAACAGGAGCTCTGGTAGCATAGTGCCTAAGGCACTTGACTGCTAACCAGAAGGCTGGCGGTTCAAATCCACCAGCCACT
>NW_006921695.1:7851847-7868581 GCF_000298275.1 Orycteropus afer afer | reverse complement strand
CAGCTTAGGGCACAGGAGAGTATGGAGGGATGGTCACTGGGAAGAGGTAACTATGGGGAGGAAGTGGGAGGGGAGCTGTTGCATTGTGGTAAGCTGTGGTCAATGACATGAGACGAAGTATATGTGAACTGCTGTATGGAAAGTGAATTTGCTCTGTAAATCTTCACCCAAATCACAACAAATAAAAGAAGAAGAAGAAGAAGAAGAAAATCAGGAGACAAGAAGACAGGATTCGTTCCTTTTGGGTCAATCCCAGGACTCCCTTTTGTTTTGGAGTCTGTGTAATGGGAAGAGAATGGTAAAGAGAGACGTTAGTTCTTCTGCCTGGTGGATATCTCTGGGAGAGGAGAACAAATAGCAGGAAAACAGTGCATCTGGGTACCAGGGGAGTATTCTGGAGTATTTGACAAGTGATAGGTTCTGAAGTAGGCTGCAGAGTGGAGGAGAATTGGATAAAGAGGAAACTTTGAGGAGTTTCTCTATGAAGCTTGCATTCAATCACTGAGATGTTCTTTGAGAAATGCCAGAGAAGGTTGTGATTCTTATTCAGTCACTTATGGCTGCTAAATTGCTTCTTAAAACAAGACTCATTGCATGGGAGGGAAGGACAGAGAGAAGAGGTGGCTACACGGAGGAAGTGGGAAGAGGGCTGTTGCATTTTGGGGATTGTAGTCAACATCATGAAACAAGGTGTATATGAACTACTGTATGGAAAATGAATTTGCTCAGTAAACTTTCATCCTTTCATCCAAATCACAATAAAACTTTAAAGAAAAAAAAAAAAAACAGAACCAACTGAAATTTAAAAAAAAAAAAAGGTTACAAAATAATACTATGAAGAACTGTACTCCAACAAATTTGAAAACCTAGAAAAAATGGACAAATTTCTAGAAATGTACTGTCTATCTAAGCTAACACAGACTGAGGTGGAAAAGTTGAACAGCCCATAACAAAAGAAGAAATTGAACAGGTTACTAAAAAAAAAAAAAAAAATCCCAAATAAAAAAGCCCTGGCCCAGATGCTTCACTGGAGAATTCTACCAAACATTTAGAGAAGAAATGACACCAAACTATTCAAAAACAGAAATGGATGGAATGCTCTAGAATTTATTTTAAGAAGCCAGCTTAATCTTGATACCAAAGCCAGAAAAAGACACTAATAAAAAGAAAATTATAGACCAATATCTTTTATGAATATAGATGCAAAAATTCTCAACAAAATCCTAGCCAATAGAAGTCAACATCAAACAAAAAACAAATCACGACCAAGCGGGATTCATATCAGGTATGCAAGGATGGTTGAATATCAGAAAATCAATCAACGCAATCCACCACATAAATAAAAAAACAAAGGAAAAGACTCACATGATTATCTCAACTGATGCAGAAAAGGCATTCAATAAGATCCAACATTATTCCTGAAAAAACTCTAATAAAAATAGGAATAGAAGAGAAATTTCTCAGCGTAACTTAGGGTGTGTACATAAATCCAACAACCAACATTGTCCTCAATGGAGAGAGCTTGAAAGCACTCCCATTGAGAACTGGAACCAGTTAGAGATGCCCTTTTTCAGTATTATTCAATAGAGTCCTAAAGCAAGACAGGGAAATAAAAGAATCCACATAGATAAAGAAAAATTAAAACTATCCCTATTTGCAAATGATATGATCCTATACATTCCCAGAGTTTCTACAAGAAAGCTTCTGGAACTAGTAGAAAGATCCAGCAAAGTGACAGGGTACAAGAGCATCATACAAAAATCAATCCAATTCTTCTACACCAGGAAAACAATACCATTTACTATAGGCATCAAAAAGATGAAATATATAGGAATAAACCTAACCAGAGATATAAAAGCTTTATACAAATGTACATGGACAGAAAAAATTAACATTGTGAAAATGTCAATGCTTCCCAAAGGAATCTATAGATATAATGCAATCTAAATTCAGATTCCATCAACATTCTTTAGAGAGAGGGGGAAAAATCATCACCAACAAGGTAAGGGGAGATGACAGGCCCCACCCCACCCCAGCCCCAAGAGGCTGGAAGTGGGGGAGGGGGGAAGCAAGGGACAAGACAGAGCTGTGGGATTCAGGTAAGGGGACGGTGGAGAGGTTTCGAACAGCTAAGTGAGACAAACTTGTTTGCCAGTTTGTCCTACTGTGGTGGCTTGCATGTTGCTGTGAGGCTTGATCTTGTGCCATCAGTGTTTCAAACACCAGTAGGGTTGCACGTTGTGCATGGGTTTCAGTGCAGCTTACAGACTGAGACAGACTAGCAAGAAGGAAGAGGCCATCCACTTCTCAAATAATTGGCCAGGAAAAACCTTATGAATAGCAGAGGAACACTGTCTGATAAATCACTAGGCAACTTTATGAATAGCCCTGAAACACTGTCTGATATAGTGCAGGAAGATGAGCCCCTTAGGTCAGAAGGCACTCAAAACATGACTGGGAAAAAGCTGCCTTCTCAGAGTAGAACCAACCTTAATGATATGGATATGGATGGAGTAAAGCTCTCAGGACCTCCATTTGCTGATGTGGCATGATTCAAATTGAGGAGATATAGCTGCAAACATCCATTAAAAACAGGAACATGGAATGTAAGAAGTATGAATATAGGAAAATTGGAAATTGTCAAACATGAAATGGAAGACATAAAGATTGATATCCTAGACATTAGTGAGCTCAAATGGACCAGTTTTGGCCATTTTGAATCAGACAACCTTATGATCAACTATGCCAGGAATGACAATTTGAAGAGGAATGGTGTGGCATTCATCATCACAAAGGATATTTCAAGATCTGTCCTGAAGTACAATGCTGCCAGTGATCAAATAATATCCATACACCTGCAAGGAAAACCAGTTAATACTACTATTATTCAAATTTACACACCAACCACCAAAGCCAAATTGAAAGATTTGTATCAAATTCTGCAGTCTGATATTGATTGAACATGCAATCAAGATGTGTTAATTATAACTGGTGACTGGAATGCAAAAGTTGGAAACAAAGAAGAATCACCAGTAGTTGAAAAATTTGGTCTTGGTGACAGAAATAACACTGGAGAGTTCATGACAGAATTTTGCAAAACCAATGACTTATTCATTGCAAATATCTTTTTTCAACAACACAAATGGTAGTAATACATGTGGACTTTGCCAGATGGAAGACTCAGCAATCAGATTGACTACATCTGCAGGAAGAGATGATGGAAAAGTCGAATATCTTCAGCCACAACAAAGCCAGGCCAGGAACTGACTGTGGAACAGATGATCAACTGCTCATAGGCAAGTTCAACTTTAAATTAAAAGAAGTCCATGAGAGCCAAAATATGACCTTGAATATGTATGTGTGTGTGTGTGTGTGTGTATAAAACCTCATTGCCGTGGAGTCAGATCCGACTCAGCAACCCTTCCTTAGGTTTCCTAGGCAGTATTACTATGGAAGTAGATTGCCCAACCTTCCTTACAAGGTGTGACTGGTGGATTTGAACTGCCAGCTTTCTGGTTAGCAGTCAAATGGCTTAGGCACTATGCCACCAGAGCCCCTTGAACAGATTCCTCCTGAATTTAGAGACCATCTAAAGAATAGATTTGATGCATTAAACAACAATGACCAAAAACCAAAGTTATGGGATGACATCAAGAACATCATCCATGAAGAAAGCAAGAGGTCATTAAAAAGATGAGACAGGAAGAAAAGACCAAAATGTATGTCAGAAGAGACTCTGAAAATTGCCCTGAGAGGAGAGTTGCTAAAGCAAATAGAAGAAATGACAACATAAAAGAGCTGAACAGAAGATTTCAAAGAGCAGCTCGAGCAGACAAAGCCAATTACTATAATGAAATGTGCAAAAATGTGGAGTTAGAAAAACAAAGGGGAAGAACACACCTGGCATTTCTCAAGAACTGAGGAAAAAAAATTAAGCCTCAAGTTGCAATATTGAAGGATTCTATGGGCAAAATATTGAATTATTCAGGAAGCATCAAAAGAAGATGGAAGGAATACACAGAGTCACTGCACCAAAAAGACCTGGTCAATGTTCATCCATTTCAGGAGGTGGCATATGATCAAGACCCAATGGTATTGAAGGAAGAAGTTGAAGCTGCACTAAAGTAATTGGTGAAGAACAAGGCTCTAGGAATTTATGGAATAACCATTGAGATGTTTCAACAAACAGATACCCTAGTCCAGGCACTCACTCAGCAATGCCAAGAGATTTGGAAGACAGCTACCTGGCTAACTGACTGGGAAGAGATCTATATTTGTACCCATTCCAAAGAAAGGTGATCCCACAGAATGTGGAAATTCTCAAATAATATCATTAATAAAGCATGCAAGTAAAATCTTACTGAAGATAATTAAAAAACAGTTACAGCAGTATATTGAAAGAGAACTTCCAGAAATGCAAGCTGGATTCAGAAGAGGATGTGGAATGAAGGATATCATTGCTGATGTCAGATGGATCTTCACTCAAAGCAAAGAATACAAGAAAGATGGGTAACATTGAGAAGAATGGAAATTCCAGGACACTTAATTATATTCATGAGGAGCCTGTATATAGATCAGGAGGCTGTTGTTCAAACAGAGTTAGGGGATATTGCATGGTTTAAAATCAAGAAGGGAGTGCATCAAGGTTGTATCCTTTCACTATACTTATTCAATCTGTATGCTGAGCAAATAATCCAAGAAGCTGGACTGTATGGAGAAGAATGTGGCATCAGGATTGGAAGAAGAATCATTAACAACCTGCGATACACTGACAACACAAATTTGCTTGCTAAAAGTAAGGATGACTTGAATTACTTACTGATGAAGATTGAAGAATACAGTCTGCGGTATGGATTACATCTCAATATAAAGAAAACAAAAATCCTCACAACTGGACCTATAAGCAGCATCACAATAAATGGTGAAAATATTGAAGTTATCAAAGACTTCACATTGCTTGGTTCTACAATCAACACCAACAGAAGCAGTAATCAGGACATCAGATGATGTATAGCACTGGGCAAATCAGCTGCAAATGACCTCTTTCAAGTGCTGAAGAGCAAAGATGTCTCCTTGAGGACTAAGGTGCACCTGATACAAGCCATGATATTTCCAATCACCTAGTATGCATGTGACAGTGGGACAATGAATAAGGAAGACCAAAGAAAAGTAGATGCTTTTGAGTTGTTGTGCTGGCAAAGAATGCTGAAAGTGCTGTGGACTGCTAAAAGATCTAATAAATTCATCCTGGAGGAAGTGCAGCCGGAATGCTCCTTGTAAGTGAGAATACCTGGACTTTGTCTCACCTACTTTGGTCATGTTGTCAGAAGGGACCATTCCCTGGAAAAGAATGTAATGCTTGGTAAGGTGGAGGGTCAATGAAAGAGGGGAAGGCCCTCAATGAGATGGATTGACATGGTGGCTGCAGCAATGGGCTCAAGTACAGCAGGGATCATGGAGCTGGTGCAAGACCAGGCAGTGTTTCGTTCTGCTGTGCATGGGGTCACTATGAATCAGAGATGACTCGACAGCACCTAACAACAACTGTATATGAAAAGGGAAGAGACCCAGGGTATGCAACAGAAGGAGGAAAACAAAATAGGAGGACTCACTCTTCTCAATCTCAGATCCTACTCTATAGCCAACGTAGTCAAAACAGTCTGATAATGGCACAATGACAGACACATAGACCAATAGAACAGAATTGAGAACCCAGAAGTAAATCCATCCATTTATGGACGATTGATCTTTTACAAAATCCAAAATCCATTAAATGGGGAAGAGATGGTCTCCTTAACAAATAGTGCTGGGAAAACTGGATATCCATTTACATAAAATGAAAATGAATAAAAATTTGCATCCAAATGAAACAGGATCCATATCTCTCGGTATATACAAAAATTAACCAAGATGAATTCAAGACCTAAGTGTAAACCTAAAACTATAAAGATCATGGAATAATAAATAGGGGCAAACATAGGGCCTTAAATTATGACATAAATAGTCTACCAAACATAACCAATAATTCACAAACAGCAGAAGATAAACTCCTAAAATTTAGAAATTTTTGAATATCAAAAGATTTCTTCAAAATGTAGAAAGAGGATCTACAGACTGAGCAAAACAATTGGCAATAACATATTCTGTGAAGAGACTAATTTTTATTTATAGAAATCTTCAACATCTCAACAGCAAAAGGACAAATGATCCAATTAACAAAGGAACAGAGGACGTGAACAGACACTTCACCAAAGAAGACATTCAGGCAGCCAACAAACAAATGAAGAGATGCTTGCAATCATTAGCCATTGAGAGATGCAAATCAAAACAACAAAGAGATAATAGCAATGACGAAAATAACAGAAAACAATAAATACTCTAGAGGGTATGGGGAGACAGGAACTCTCATACGCTGTTGCTGGAATTGTAAAATGGTACAACCACTATGGAAAATGGTATCAAAAAAACAATCTCATTGCCATTGAGTCAATTCTCACTCATAGTGGTTTCCCAAACTGTAAATCTTTATGGAAACAGACTGCCTTATCTTTCTTCTGCAGAACAGCTGGTGAGTTTCAACTACAGATTTTTGCTTAGCAGCCAAGTGCCTTAACACTATAGTACCAGAGCTCTTTATGGAAAATGGTATAGTACTTTCTTAAAAAGTTAGAAACAGAAATACCACATGATTCAGCAATCCCACTGGTAGATATATATCCTAAAGAAGTGAGGGTCAGGATGAAATAGATACATGCACACTCATGTTCACCATAGCAATATTCACAATAGCAAAATGATGGAAACAACCTAAATGTCCATCAATGGAGGGATGGATCGAACTACAGCACAAACACACAGTGGAATACTACACAATGTTAAAGAATAATCGTGAATCTATGAAACATCTCACAATGTGGATGTTGTCATGTCTTTTTGCCAATGTCATGAAACAAAATGTATATAAATTGTTAAATAGGAAATCAATTTGCTCTGTAAACATTCACCCAAACCACAATAAAAAGCAAACAAACAAAAAAGATACAAATGAACAGATGCATAGGATGAGGTCTGAGAGGGTTGCTAGTGAGGTGCTTCTTTGGGACATGCCACCCTCCCATGTGAATCTATGTCATTTCACCAACCAGGAAGCTTATGGAACTTATATTGACTTCATTATGTAGCTTTGATTTATTAGTATAGCCCTTCTCCCTCTTCTGAGGTCCACTAATATCAGGCCACATGGTGGTCTTTCTACTCAGGCCAGGGCCCATCCATTAGCACAAAATCCCAGGTGTCTCTAGAGATCTAGATAGCAAAGTTATCTCAATTACTCAGGAAATTCCAAGGATTTGGAGTTATCTCTCAGGAACCAAGGACAAAGGCCACATTATTTGAGGTAAAGTCATTCTTTACTTCAAGGGTATAAACTCTGAAATTGTGAGTCATAATGATAAAAGGCTAGGAACTAATGGGTCACTTAGGGTGGTTGTTGTTGTTAGGTGCCATTGATTTGGTTTCAACTCATAGCAACCATATGTACAACAGAACAACACACTGTCCAGTCTTGTACCATCCCCACAATCATTGCTATGCTTCAGCCCATCGTTACAGGCACTGTGTCAATCCATCTTGTGAGGGTCTTCCCCTTTTCTCTGATCTTTTCATTTACCAAGCATGCTATCCTTCTTCAGGAACTGGTCCCACCTGATAACATGACCAAAGTATGAGAAACGAAGTCTGGCCATTCTTGCTTCTAAGGAGCATTGCAGCTGTACTTCCCCCAACACAGATTTGTTCGTTCTTCTACCAGTACATGTTACATTCAGTATTCTTCACCAGGTAAAAAGGGAAAAAGAGGGACCAGGACTTACCCTAGCAGAATGTCAGCACTTAAGAGGAGGAATGGGAACCACCAGGAAAAGGAAACTGATGGGGAGAAGCCAGTGGATTTATAAAGTTAAGAGAGTATTTTAAGAAGTAAGTATCCAAATTTTGTCAAAAGCTCCTGAAAAGTAAGGTGAGGACAGAGATGTGTACATTATATGTAGCTGGGTAGAGATTGTCAATTATTTGAGGAAAAAAAAAAAATCATTATAGTGATGAGGTGAGGTAAAAGCCAGACTGAAATGTATTTGAAGGAAACAAGAGCTAAATGAGGGGAGACAATGTAGGTAACAACTCTTGGGAAAATTGATTATGAAGGGAAAAGAGGAATGAGTGATACCGTCAGGGAGATAAAGAATCAAGAAAGTTTGTGATAATAACTCCAGCCATTCAGCAATCAATGAAGAGCTTTGTCTTTAGCATTTGGCAAGGAAAGAAACAGATTACTAGACTCACTAAAGTACCCATCCACCCACCCCAATCTTTAAGCAGGTGAATGAGTATGATGGAATTAAAATTCACAGCCAATTACCTCAGTAACCAGCAATTTAACCAGCTACACCCTAGTACAGGCTCCTTTAAGTTTGTGGTCATGTTCTAAAGCTGTTGTTATTGTTGTTATGTGTCGTTGAGTCATCTCTGACTCATAGCGACCCCTCCTTGGGATTCCGAGGCAGTATCACTTCAGAATCTTAGTGATACTGCCCAATTTTCCTTCCAAAGAGTGGCTGGTGGGTTTGAACTGCAAGTCTTCTGGTTAGCACTCAAGTGCCTTAGGCACTACTCCACCAGAGCTCCTGTTTTTAAGCTAGAGTTGGGAAATTAGAATATAGCTACAGAAATGATCCATTAGAAGGCAGTGAGAAATTGATAAAAGAAGAAAGAATAACTACAAAGAAGAGTTTTTGAAGGTCAAAGAGCATTGGATACAGAGAACAAGGGGGGGACTGAAATTTGTTCTAAAAAAAAAATTGTCATTGAGTTGATTCCAACTCATGTCATAGTAGAACAATGATCTATAGGATTTTCAATGACTGAGTTTTGGAAATAGATCTTTCTTCCACAGCACCTCTCAGTAGACTCAAACCTTCAACCTTTTGGTAAGTAACAAGCAGAGTCATCATTTGCACTGCCCAGGGACTAGAAAATGTTTACATAAGGAATTTGAGAGCCATCTAAAAAAAACTAAACCAAACTCACTGTCATGGAATGGGTTCCGACCCATAATGACCTCTCCTTGGGTTTCTGAGGATTACTCTACAGAAATAGATTGCCCAATCTTCCTTCCGAGGAGTGGCTGGTGGGTTTGAACCCCCAGCCTTCTGGTTAGCAGTCAAATGCTTTAGGCACTGGCCACCAACATACCCTATTACACCACTGGGTAGACTCAAATCTCCAGCTTTTAGATTAGCAGCTGAGCAGGTTAACCATTTGTACCACCCAGTGATTTCAGGGAACATAGAGAAAAAAGTTAAACAAGTCCAAGATGTATGTGGGTAATTCAATGGAAAAAAATTATTCCTCTCTTCACCAAATAAATAGTATGAGGAAAAAGGAGGGAAAAGTTAAATATTAACAGAAGTTTAAGAAATAGATCAATCAATTTCAATGATGTCCTTGTTTGAACATACAATAAAAACTTTTTGAGACAATCAGGGAAATTTTTTGTTGTAACTGATAACAGTATTGTAGTTATATATCTTTAAGTCCTTATCTGTAGAGATTCATGCTGAATACTGAAATATTTACAAATAAAAGTATAATGGCCCAAGAATGGGAAGTGATTAAACACAATTGACAAAATATTGATCATCATTGGGGTGAGGTAATGGTACTACCAAGGTTCATTATACTATTCTCTCATTTGGAATATGTTTGCAACTTTCCATAATAGTAAAAAAAAAAAAAAAATTAAAAACAAAGTTAAAATGAAACAGAATATATGCCATTAATATCCAAGACAGCCTTGAGACCTGAGACTTGTAAAGCCTTTTCAGAATCTTAAATTGCCTGCAAATTCATATTATGCAAGAATGGACCAAATATCAATGTCTGTTGTTATTCTGTTGAACTGACATTTGCCTGTTTGTAGTGTCTTTGTAGGAACTGATAATAACTCCAGCCATCCAGCAACCTGTGAAGAACTTTGCATCTTTAGCATTTGGTAAGGAAAGAAACAGATTATTGGACTCACTAAAGTATCCATCCACCCACCCCAATCTTTAAGCAGGTGAATGACTATGATGGAATTAAAATTCACAGCCAATTACCTCATAGCCATCAATTTAACCAGCTACTCACTAGCACAGACTCCTAAGGCAGAGCAGAACAACAAGGAAACATAAATACTAACTGTGTGCAGTCAAATGCACAAATATTTATTTAGCTTACTCTACCATTGCATAGAGTTTTAATATGTAATTTGACAGCATAAAATGCAGATACCAGTATTGCCTGTGATTCTGAGACTTGACAATTTAACAGTGCCTATGGGATTTTTAAACCATCTAAGAGTTTCATTTCTGTGAAATCCAAATGGGAGAAGCATCCAGTAATTGGCTGTGAATTTTAATTCCATCATATTCATTCACATGCTTAATGATTAAGGTGGGTGGGTGGGTACTTTAGTGAATAAAGCATCAGGGACACATCAGGCTTTCTTTTTCTCCCTTCCCCTCTCACATATCTTTGGGATCTGAGTTCACTTCAGAACATCTGTGGCTTTCTCACAGGGATCTATCTATTCTCTCAGGCTTTTCAGTGTCTGGGTCCTGCCCTGGTCAAACTGTGCCACAACCATCACACACACACATACATTCACACTGTGTGTGTATGTATGTAATTCTATTTACTTGTTCATAGTCTTGTAGCACTGCTTCTCAAAGTGTGGTTCTGAGACCAGCTGTATCAGGAGCACCCAGAAACTGGTTACAAATACAAATTCTGGTGGCACAAAGGGTTATTACACTTGGCTATTAAGAAAAATTTAGGGGTTCAAGTCCACTCACCTGGGCACTGTAAGAAAGGCCCAATTATCTACTTCCAAAAGATCACAGCCATTGAAAACCCAATGTAGCACAGTTTTACTCTGACTTACACAGCTAGCATCAAATCCACAGCAAGTATACCTGGTATACTTCAGACCCACTGAATCAGAAACTATGAGGGTGGTGCCCAGCAATCACAGTTTTAAAGCCATTCAGTTGATTCTTAATTTGAGTTAATTCAAATTTGAGGACTGCTGTGTATACTGTTTTTGTTAGGGGTCATTGAGTCAGTTTCCACTCATAGTGACCTCATGCAAACAGAATGAAACACTACCCAGTCTTGCTCCATCCTCCCAACTATTGCTGTGTTTGAGCCCATTGTTGCAGTCACTGTGTCAATCCCCATCTCCTCTTTTTTGCTTCTCCTCTACTTTATCAAGCTTGATGTCTTTCTCCAGGCACCGGTCCCTTCAAAGTACAAGAGACAAAGTCTTACCATCCTTGCTTCTAAGCAGTATTCTGGCTATACTTCTTTCAAGACAGATATGTTTGTTCTTTTAGCAGTCCCTGGTACATTCAATATTCTTTGCCAACATCATAATTTTAATGCATCAATTCTTCTTCAGTCCTCCTGATTCATTGTCCAGCTTTTGTATGCATGTGAGATTATTGAAAATACCATGGCTGGGTCAGACATACTGTATTCCTCAAAGTGACATCTTCGCTTTTTAACAATTTAAACATACCTTTTGCAGAATATTTACCCAGTGCAATATGTTGCTTGATGTCTTGACTGCTGCTTCTACACTAGTAATTGTGAATCATACATTGTACATTCCATGTTCGGATTATTAATAGATGTTTGCAGCTGTTCCTTCCCATTTTAAGTCGTGCCCCATCAGCAAACAAAGGTCCCAAAAGCTTTACTTCATCTTTGTCATTAAGGTTGACTGTACTTTGAGAAAGGAGCTCTGGTAGCAGAGTGCCTGTTCTGTCAGAGTGGCACTAGGTAACCAGAACAGAATTTGGTACCGAGAGAGTGGGGCGCTGCTCTGACAGATAGGTAAAATGTGTAAACAGGAGTGGAATACGTCCTTGACCCAAGACCCTGGCAGAGAGACCCCAGCATACAGCATGACAGACGGCAGGAATAGAGCAAGAGACCAGCATGAGAGACAGCAGGAGCAGAGCTGAGAGAACCTGCATGAGACAGCGACAGCCTTACCAGCCCACGGCGAAGAAAGCTTGATACCTTTGGTTAGGCGGCTTACCGGCGGAGTGGGTTGCCTTCAGGCATTAATTGGTAGAAAAGATCGTCGTAAAATGGAGTAACAGGTTGGCTGGCCCATGGAGCAAGAATGTCGAGTGCTTTGGGGGCAGGGTTTTCCAGCAGAGTGGGTTGCCTTTGGCGTTAATCACCAGAAGCGAAGAGACCAAGGAAACAGAAGCAGAGGTGTCTCAGCCTTAAGGGTAGGACCATGGCCTTTGGGGGTGGAATGAATGACCACAGCTCACTAGGTTTCAAAGAGCCAGGACTTCACCAACTTGGTTCTGGAGTGTGGGGCTGCTTGTTCACGTGAGCCAGTGGGATGGAGCCGTAGTCGCTGGCCAAGAGTGAGAGGATGGGGTTGCCATACCTAAGAGGGAGAGGAACGGGCCCACCAGGCCAAGGGGGTGAGGTCACCATTCAGGAACTAGGAGACTGGAGCTACTCAGTGGAGGAGACCTGTATAGATACCGCCCATTGAAGAGCTGTACAGGTGCCAAGTTGACAAGGGGTGGAATTGTGATGGTTATGTTTGTGTGTCAACTTGGCTGGGCCTAGTTGAGTGGCTGGGCAGCTAGTGGTAGTATTATTCCCCATGATGAGAATCAACTCCATGGTGGGATCTACCACAAGCAGCTGATTAGCTGCTTTGGGTATGTGGTCTGCTTCCTGTATATAAGGAGAAGCCTTGGGAATGGTCTCTAGCCTATGGTACGCTTGGACCCTGCATGTAGCTGTGTCATTGCTCAGCAGCCTGCTATGATCTGCTGACCTTTGGACTTAAAATGGACTTAAGTTAATGGTCTGCTATGTGGTTTGGTAATATCGGGACTGTGCCTTGTTATTTGTCAATCTTGGGCTTGGCAGCCTCAGCAGCCAGCAGCTGTCTGAGTGAAGAAAAGCCTCTAGCTTCAGTGGATCAGGAGCTGGACGCAGAGCTGAAGCCCAAGGCTTTCACCCAGCCCCTAGAGCTTGGCACTTTGAACTTGGACTTAAAGTCTCTGAATTATAAGAATAAACTCCTGTTTGTTAAGGCCATCCCACTTGTGGTATATTTCTGTCAGAGCAGCACTAGGTAACCAGAACAGTGCCTAAGGCACTCAACTGCTAACCAGAAGCTTGTTCATTCAAACCCACAAGCCACTCTTCAGAAGGAAAATTGGGCAATCCACTTCTGTAAAGATTTAGCACCACAGAAACACAAAGGAGGTCACTATGAGTTGGAATAGACTCAATGGTAGTGAGATTGGTTTTTGTTTTTGGTTTGTTTTTGTTTTGGTTTGAGGATGCAGCTCTTCCTCAGTCATATTTGAGAGCCATCCAACTGGAGGAGCTCATCTTCTGGTACTGTATCAGACACTATATTCATAATGTTTTCACTGGCTTAGAAGGAGATTGCCAGGCCCTCTTTTCTTGTCTGCCTTAGTCTGGCAGCTCCCTGAAAACTGTCCACCGTGGGTGTCCTTGCTGAAATTTGAAATACTAGTTGCACCTTTCAGCATCACAGCAACATGCAAGCCATCACAGTATGACAAACTGACAGGTGAGTGGTGGAAATGTGACTTAACTATATAAATAATTGGGAGGAATAGTCAAATTACACAATTAAGTGTTAAATGACTGTTCTTGTTTTATTACAACTCATTTTCCAAATTTAATTTAATATTAAAATTTGTTTTCATTTATCCAGTTTGCCAGCAAACATTAACTGAGCAACATTGTGAAAATGTCAGTTCTACCCAAAGCAGTCTATACATTCAATTAAAACCCAATCCAGATCCCATCAACATTTTTTAAGGATATAGAAAAACCAATCATTAACTTTATAAGGAAAAGAAAGAGACCTCAGATAAGCAAAGCACTATTGAAGAAGAAGAAAAAAGTAGGAGGTCTCACACTGCCAGATCTCACACCACACACAAAACTACCTCCAGATGGATCAAAGACTTAAATGTGAAACCTAAAACTATAGAGTTCCTCAAGGAAAACCGAGAGGCAAATTTAAGGGCCTTAATATATGGCATAAATACAGTATCAAGTATAACCCAAAATGTATAAACAGTAGAAGAGAAACTAGATGAATGGGACCTTCTAAAAATTAAATTTTTATGTACTTCCAAAGACTTCTGCAAGAGTCAAAAGAGAACCTACAGATTAGGAAAAAATATTTGGCAATGACATATCTGACAAGATAAGACTTAAATGTGAAACCTAAAACTATACAGTTCCTCAAGGAAAATTTAGCGGCAAATTTAAGGGCCCTAACACATGGTATAAATAGACTATCAAGCATAATTCAAAATGTACAGACAGCAGAAGAGAAACCAGATGATTGGGACCTTCTAAAAATTAAATTTTTATGTGCTTCCAAAGACTTCTCCAAAGAGTCAAAAGAGAACTTACAGATTGGAAAAAAATATTTGGTAACAATATGTCTGACAAGTGACTTATCTCTAGAATTTATAGAAAACTCCAACAACTCAATAGCAAAAAAGACAAATAATCCAATTTAAAAATGGGCAGAAGACATGAATAGACACTTCACCAAGGACAATATTCAGACAGCCAACAAACATATGAAGAAATGCTCATGATCATTAGCCATTAGAGAGATCCAAATCAAAACGAGATACCATCTTTTCCCAGCACTACTAGCAAAGTTGAACAAGACAGAAAATAATAAATACTGGCGAGGATATGGAGAGATTGGAACTCTGATACATTGCTGGTGGGACTGCAAAATGGTACAACCACTGTGGAAAGCAGTATGGCGATTCCTTCAAAAGTTGAAACTAAAAATAGCATTTGACCCAGCCATCCCATTACTAGGTATATATCCTAAAGAAGTGAGAACCATGACAAGAACAGACATATGCACACCCATGTTCATCACAACAGTATTTACAACAGCCAAAAGATGGAAACAACATAGGTGTCCATCAACTGAGGAATGGATAACCAAACTATTGCACACACACACAATGGAATACTATGCAACCCTAAAGAATAACCTAGAATCTGCAAAACACCGCATAATGTTGATGAACTTGGAGGACATTATGCTGAGTGAAATAAGCCAACCAAAGAAGGACAAATATTGTATTAGTCCATTATTGTAAAAGTCAAAGAAAAGTTTATCTATGGAAGGAAATTTTCTTTGTTGGTTACCAGGGGTGGAACAGGAGGAGACTGAACACTGTTAGATAGGTAGAGATAAGTATTGGGTGAAGAGAAGGGCAATGTACCAAATGTGAGTGATCAACATGGTGGCATTGAGGAAGAGGAAGACATAGAGAGGTACACAGGAGATACAGACAACAAAGATGACCCTTTTGCACATAGAGTACTGAGTTGTCAGTGAAGGCAAACATGGGTATACAGGTAGATAGATGGGTGGACAGGCCGAATTATTAGGTATGTCTATGCTGCAGGAAGTGTACCAAAGACCATGTATAGGATTGGCAGACAATGGTCCTATAAGTGTACTTGTATGATCTGTAAGAATTCCCAGATGTATAGTAGAGCTGACAAGGGACAAGTTTGTAATCACTTCTTGGTCACAGCCGGCTACCCAGAGGCAGCGAGCAGTTGAACCAATGGGCTCGGTACCATACTCACAGGGGACATCAAGCCCAATTGGCATAACATACTACACAAAACATTGTTCCCCCTTCTACTTAGGCGAGTAGTGACTGGGATCTTCAAAGCTTGCAAGCAGCCATCTAGATACAACGATGGGTCTCTCCTCATCCAGAGTGAAGAAGAAAGAAGAAAAACAAAGATTCATGGAAACAGTCCTAACGACTGGTACACCATGCGATCCTCAGCCTATATGCCAGAAGAACTAGATGGTGCCAGGCTACCAGAGGGGGATCTATGTAGGAGATCATGGATAGAGAGGGAGAAAAATTCAAAATCATTTGGGAAAAAGAAGAAAAAGGGGACCAGTCTTGCTGGTCTGATAGAGCCTGGTGTAACCACTGAGACTATGGTCCCTAGCTGCCCTTCAGGTCTGGAATTGAACGCATGCCTGTGTCTTACAGACAAACAAAAGACAGGCATATGAGTTGAACATTTACCTGAGGTAGATACACTCCTTGGAGAGATCAATCATGGGAGAAAGAAGGGCTATTAATGCACAGGGAGACAGCTCAGGGGCCAGGAGTGCATGAAGGGATGGATACAGGGAAGAGGTAACTATCAGGAGGAAGTGGGAGGGGAGCTGTTGCATTGAGGTAAATTGTAGTCAATGTCATGAGACAAAGTGTATGCAAACTGTAGTACTGAAAGTGAAAGTGCTCTGTAAATTTTCACCCAAATCACAATTCAGGGAAAAAAAAAAATTAATTGAGTAACTTTCAAGTCCATTTCTTCTAAGTACATCAACTAAAGAAGACACCCAGAAAGAAAATATTGGAGGAATTCCCCCAAAGGGCTTACAATTTTTGAATTACAACATGAATATTATGTTGTTTTTTATTTTATAAAAATCAATATTCTTGGGAGGCGGGGCAATATGGCGGACTAGGCAGAAGGATTGCACAGACCCTCTTCAACAAAGAAAAGGGAAACCAATTAACACAGACACAGAAGATA
>NW_006921695.1:7841372-7845222 GCF_000298275.1 Orycteropus afer afer | reverse complement strand
TTTTTTTTAATTTGGGTGAAAGTTTACACAGCCAATTTGTTTTCCATTCAACAATTTATGCACATTTTGTTTTGTGACATTAATTGCAGTCCCCACAATTTAACAGCACTCTTCCCACTTCCTTCCTGTGTTTACCATTTCCATTCATCCTTCTTTCCTATCATTTCCTGCCCTGTGAGCTCTATTCCTGGGCAAATGCTGCCCTTCTGGCCTCATATGGCCAATTGTTCTAAGGAGTACATACCTCTCTGGTGTTATAGTTCACCTTGTAGGCTGTCTATCATTTGGCTGAAAGTTGAGCCAGAGGGGTGAGTTAAATTCCAGGCATGAAGGGTGTCAAAAGGCCATAGTCTTGGGGGTTCCACCAGACCAGTGAGCTTGGTCTATTTTATGATTTTGAGTTTTGTTCTATATTTTCCTTCCTCTCTATCCAAGACCTCCTATTGTGGTCCCTTTCAGAGTTGTCAGCAGTGATAGTCATGTACCATCTAATTCTTCTGGTCTCAGGGTCATGGAGACTTGTCCATTAATCCCTTGGACCAATTGTTTCTTTGTGTCTTTGATTTTCTTCACTTTCTTTTGCTCCAGATTGGGAAAGACCAATAGTTTCACCTTAGATGGCTACTCAGAAAATTTAAGACGCAGTCACTACTCACCAAAGTAAGCTGTAGAATATTGTCTTTGTGGAATATGTTATGCCAATTGAGCATGTTGTTCCCTGAGATGATGGTCCTGAGCGCCCAGGTCCAGGGGCTCATTCCCTCATGGTGTATGGTTATAGCTAAGAAGTTTTCATAACTTTGCCCGTGGTATGCTCTACTATATTCATGGGTATATTTGCAGCACATATAAACACATATGTAGAAATATCTTCTGTGAAACTTACATATATTGGTTGATATAGCCCCATTCACCTTCCCACCCCTGTTCAACTTATGTAGATTGTTATTATTCCTATTATTTCAGGATTGGGTATATAAAAGTACTTACTTTTGTGGCCTTTAACTCTTGAATCCACCTTTCTTCTGCAGGCATGAATCTCCTTTACTTTTTCCATCCTATAGCATAGAACCAAAAAACAAACCATTTCCCATCAATTCCAACTCACGTTCACCCTGTGAGTGTCAGAGTATAACTACTCTCCGTAGGCTTTATCAGTGGGTGAGTTTTCAAAACCAGATCACCAGGCCTTTCTTTTGAGGTACCTCTAGGCGAACTTTAACTAACAACTTTTTAGTTAGCAGCAAAACTTGTTAACTGTTTGCACCATCCATGGTAGTTCTTGAACTATAGTGAGCACAAGAATTACCCGTGGGACTTTTTAAAACAGGGATTGCTAGGCCTATCCCCAACGTTTCTGATTCAATAGGGCATTAAAAGGTATTCTCTCCTTTGTGATCTCTGTCTAAATAATAGTAAAAATAAATTTTTTAGAGAAATAAGTAGGGAAAACAATGTTCAATGACTGTGAATTACTACTCTCCTCCATTCAAATGTGAGGGAATTTGTTACTAAATTTGAATTCAAAACCAGGTATCCTAATATTGAGTTTATATTTGCCAGGCCCTGTTGAGAGAGGAACATTGTTGGGTGGTGCAAGTAGTTTGCACTCAATTACTAATCGAAAAGTTGACAGTTTGAACTCTCCCTGAATCACCATGGAAGAAAAACCTGGTGATGTGCTCCCATAAAGATTAAAGTCAAGAAAAACCTATGGGGCTCAGTTCTACCCTGAACACATGGGATCATTATGGATCAGAACGATCATATGGAAATGGGTTTAATTTTTTGGCTAAGAGGGGCACCCACAGAGTCTACCTCTCTGCAACATCTCCAAGGCAAGCACTTCTAGAATGAGGATTCTGAAGTAAAAATATGTCGGTCACATTTCTGATTTCTCATAATTAAAATGGCCAGAGTTTTCCTTTTACTTTGCTTTTTATTAGCTTGTAAAACTGATGGGATAATTATTCATGTTAAAAAGAATTATTTTCACATTTTAAGCTATCACCATATTTTAAACTCTTTTCATCTGATCTTAATTATAGTGAGGCTGTAGAGTATTTATAAATGTAGAACAAAGTCATCTAGATGACAATATTTCAAATCCTTCCTGCATTCTTTTTAATTAATAAACCTAGAAGCAATCTTTTGCAAAAATAACTGCCTTAATCTTCAAAAAGTTTTCCGTTTGAAAGTAATAAATTTCAACACTTTAAAGTGAGCTGACTATCAGTGGTGACAGGAAAAACTGGGAAAGGGACCCATGGAGGACACTCAAAGCACCCTCAAAGGAAACTTCTCCATCCTTTTCAACTTTTCTTGTTGCTGTTTTTAGCAGCTGTTGAGTTAGCCTCTGAATCATGGTGGCCCAGTGTTCAACAGAACAAAATGCTGACCAGTACTGTGTCATCCCCATGATCTGTTTCAAATCAGACCATAGGGTTTTCTTGGACTGATATTTGGAAGTAGAGCACCAGGCCTTTCTTCCTAGTTCATCTTGATCTGCAAGCTCCACTAAACCTGTTCAGCATCATAGCAAAACACAAGCCCCCACTGACAGATGGCTGGTAGCTATGCCTGAGGGGCATTGGCTGGGAATCTAAGCTGGATCTTCTGCATAGAAGGTGAGAATTCTACCATTGAACCACCACTGCCCCTCCCCTTAAAGTTTATAGAAACTTATTCTTGTTATTACTGGGTATTGTGTTCTGTTATTTTACCGAAGGCCTTTATTATTTTGGTTATCTAATAATTGTTTGTTTTGTGTATTTCCAAATCAATTATAATGTAATGTGCAGTTGATATATTGGTGTGATACAGATCCAAACGAAGATCCAGAGTGGGGCATAGTTAGGTACCTATTCTATGGGAATTTAGACCCAGTCACCAGAAAGGTTTTGATATAATTCCATTTGCTTGAGAACCCATGCAGTGCAGACATCCTGCTTAGTCATGTTAAGAAGCCCCTGGACAGACACCAGTGCAAAGAGAAAGATTTAAGAACAGAATTTCTTGTTCTTGGACCAGGTGGCACAAGCAAAGTAGCATTAAAGAACAAAAGGACACAGGGAACTAGAGGCTCTTTAGCCTCTAGATGTATGGCAGAAAAATATAATTTTTTTTTCAGGTTTTAAAGCCACCCACTTGTGGTGTTTTTGTTACAGTAGCACTATGTAACTAAGACACCAGAGCAACATCTGGTTAAACACAAATAAGAGGGGAGGAATTTATTGTACCTTTTTATCATTTGAATGTTTCACAATAGCTAAGGCTATTTCTACAATGGTAGATTGTTGTTGTTGTTATGTGCCATCAAGTCGGACCCAACTCATAGCAACCCCTCCTTGGGTGTCCAAGGTGGTATCACTATGGAAGTAGATTGCCCAGCCTTCCTTCTGAGGAGTGGCTGGTGGGTTTGAACTGCCAGCCTTCTGATTAACAGTCAAGTGCCTTAGGCACTATGCTACCAGAGCTCCTAATGGTAGATTAAAAGATGTTATTTAGAAAACACTTTCAAAATTTTGCATTTGTCACAAAAGCACGGAATTATTTATTAAAATTGCTGAATTAGAGGCAGTTTTGAAATACTTTCTTTTCTGGTCACTGTTAGCAATCCCAAAAAATCTAGAATTTCTGAAAATAAAACTCTTACTGACAGTAAATGTAACGTGACTTTTTTTTCCTACTTACTTCTAATTGATGGAAATTATAGGGCAAGATAGTTTTTTTTTTATTTATTGTGATTTGGGTGAAGATTTACAGAGCAAATTCACTTTCCATACAGCAGTTCACGTATACTTTGTCTCATGTCATTGACCACACTTTACCACAATGCAACAGCTCCCCT
>NW_006921695.1:7830103-7840907 GCF_000298275.1 Orycteropus afer afer | reverse complement strand
TTTTCTTCTTTCTTCTTTGCTCTTGATGAGGAGAGACCCATCATTGCATCTAGATGGCAGCTTGCTAGCTTTTAAGATCCCAGTTGCTACTCACCAAAGTAGGAGGTGGAACAATGTTTTGTATAGTATGTTATAGGGCAAGATATTTTTACTCAGTCTGGAAAAACTAAGAATCCTGTCTTCCTTTTGAGTATTTTTAGTTTCTCTTTTTAATTCTGGAAGAAAAAAAAATATCTACTTGGGACAGTATAGATATTGTACTATAGATTGGGCACACCCTCAAGTGTATAGACCTTTGTCCAAATGGACCAGCATTTCTTGACACAGCAATTCTTGGTGGTATGCTCAGACAAGGGCGTTTTGGTGGTGTAGTGCCTAAGGTATATGACTGCTAACCAGAAGGTTGGCAGTTCAAACCTACCAGCCACTCCTGGGAAGGAAAATTGGGCAATCTACTTCCATAGAGATACCATCTCAGAAACCCAAGTCATTATGAGTTGAATCGACTCAACAGCACTGAGTTTTTTTTTTGTTTTGTTTGTTTGTTTTGTATGCTCAGACATGTATATAGATGTTTCTGATCTACAGAGTTTGGAACCCAATGGGGTTTTTGGTGGCTTCCCTGCTGTAGTGCTGATGAAGGAAAAGATACGACTACAAGATGCAATGTTGTATAATAAGCTATTTATTGGGGTTGAAGCATTGAGAACTGTACGATCCCCCACAGCAGGAGATCTTTCAAAGACATGTAGGTAACCACCAGAAAGAGAGGAGGGCATGAAAACCCTGAAGAAGAGGAGAAAGGAGGGAAAACTCACATCACCTTATGTGATTTCCTGCAGCAAGGTGGAGAGCCTCTGAGCAGAGCACCAAAGGCATGAAGTAACACCTTAGGGACCTTGTAACTATAGGATTTTATCTTATCTATGGCTACCAAGGAGATCCAGTGGCTCAGCTGTTAAGCATTTAGCTGCTAAACAAAAGGTTGGTGATTTGAGCCCACCAGCCACTCCATGGAAGAAAGATCAGGTAGCCTGCTTCTACAAAGATTTATAGCACTGGAAACCCCATGGGGCAGTTCTACTTTGTCCTAAAGTATCAGTATGACTTGATGGCAGTGGGTTTGGTTTTTTGAGTTTATGACTGCCAAATGTTGGCTGCAGTTTCAAAAGTTATGTTGTAAAGCAGACAGACTCTAACTAAGTGAAAATATGTTTCCTCGTGCTGTTCTTAAAACAACTGGATATGTACAAATTAGAGTTTGGTGCCAGTAGGCTTTTGGGGCAAATGGGCCTTAGCCATGAAAAAGTAAACAACTTGGAGCTAACACACAGAGGCCATTTGTAACTTATTTATATAACATCCACTCAAGAAGAAAGATGCCTAGAGAGAGGCAGATAAGCAGTAAAAGAGCAAACTAAGATTTCTGCCCACTCTGAATCCCTGGAGAAGCACGGCCAATGCTGGGAAGAGGGGAGGACACAGATGGGATTCTATTAGATATAGAATGGATATTTTAAACATGACTGTTTATTTTTCTTTTCTTTCTTTCTTTTTTTTTTTTTTTTTTAAATATTCATTTATGAAACTCTGTGGCCACAAGATAGAATTTTCCCCAAAAGTGAATAAATATTTGCAGGGTTCAGGTTTGAAGAAGCGTTCCTCCTGTAGAGAGAAATATATCCCTGTGGTCTGCATAGCACAATGATAAATGAGGAACAGCAAGGAGGTGACCCCCTGCTAAGGATATATATATATTCCACATTTTTTTCCTTGGACTTCAGGAAAGGAAAATTAAGTAAGTCGGTTTAAATGATTTCCCTCATGGTTTCCCCAATCCTTTAATAAAAGTTGGTATAGTTATGTATCAAGTTTGAAATAAGTGAGAGGCTGGGCCATAAAAAGAAAGAGAGAGGGAGAACTTCCTGTATAGTCAACCACCCTTCAGCCCTATTCTCACTGCTAGGGCTTTGCACAGATGATAGCACTACATCGGGGTGGCCTGAACCTCAAGCTCTACCAGAAAGACAATGACTAGATACCCACTGTGTCTCAGAAAAGCCTGAGGAGGAAAAGGCAGCCCAGAGAATCTTTAGTCAAGTGGACTCTATGACAACAGACAAGAGAATAATCCCCAACCTGTTCCCTGCCCTACACTTTGAAGATTTGGTTTTCAAAGTTCTCCTACCAAGACGTACAGTAAAAAATATACTCTAGGTGGGAAAGGGGAGCTCTGGTGGCATAGTGCCTAAGGCATTTGACTGCTAACCAGAAGGCTGGTGGTTCAAACCCACCAACCATTCCTCAGAAGGAAGGTTGGGCAATCTACTTCTGTAGTGATACCACCTCAGAAACCCAAGGAGGGGTTGCTATGAGTTGGATCCAACTTGACTGCAGTGAATTTGGTTTTTAAGGAGCTCTGGTGGTGCAATGCCTAAGCCATTTGACCACTAACCAGAAGGCTGGCAGGTCAAACCCACCAGCCACTCCTCGGAAGGAAGGCTTGGCAATCTACTTCTGTAGTGATACCACCTCAGAAACCCATGGAGGGGTCACTATGAGTCGAATCTGACTCGACGGCAGTGAGTTTGGATTTTTTGGTTTAGGTGGCAAAGAGCTATTACATTGAGGAGATTTTGTAATCAGTGTCATGCAACAAATGTATATGAGCTGTTGAATGTAAAATGAATCTGCTTTGTAAAACTGCACCAAAATCATAATAAAAAGTCAAAAAAAAATACACTCTATGTCATGACTCCATACACATGTACATGCATACCTGATTCAAGTTTCATAAAATGATATTCACTCACTATGTGCAATGCACTCTGACATTTTATATTCTGTTCTTTAAAAAAAAATGCTGGTCAAAATTCATATAGATTGATTTCTGGACCCTCTTAGTCTATATAATTCTTATTAGAAGGAGATGACCCTTAAGAAAATGGAGATATGAGACCAAAAGGGCAGCATTTGCCCAAAAACAAAGTGCAGAAGATATGAAGGGACAGGAAAAAAGGATGAAAGGAAATGGGGAAACCCAAGGAAGAAGAAGGAAGAGTGCTGTTACATTGCAACTAATGTCACAGAACAAAATGTGTATAAATTATTGAATAGGAAACTAATGTGCTCTGTAAACTTTCACTTAAACCACAATACAATGTTTAAAAAAAAATGTTCTGAATAAAAGCCTGAATGTTAAAAGTAAAACCTTAAATTTATTACCGGAAAATATTTTTATAACCTTGGGGGCAGGAAGAAATTCTTAAGCAAGATGAAAATAGCATAAACCAAAAAGAGGTTGACTAAAGTCTATTACATTAAAATTTGAAACTTAAAAAAAAGGGGGAAGGGGAAATAGCTTGTGTTGCATAAGCATGGACAACGTTGTTTCCTCTCTCTGAAATATTTCTTCCCAGTCCCACTTTACCGTCAGTCTGGAATCATATACTCCTGATCATCTATTTTCCAGATGAGTTAGTAGATATTAACTGTGGAGTTCTTATCTTCCTACTGGTTCTCTTGTGTAACTACCCTCAGTGCCTTTCTAACTCTACCCATTATATATGAGTTGGACTCCTCAACACTGTTGTAACTAACTCCATTAATTTAATCCTTTCCCAAAGCCCCCTATATCCAAAAAAACAGCTGCTTTTGAGTCAAATCCAACTCATGGAGCCCTCACATATGTCAGGGTACACCTGTGCTCTATAGAGTTTTCAATGACTGATTTTTCAGAAGTAGATTGCCGGGACTTTCTTCTGAGGTGCCTCTGGGTGGACTCAGATCACCACCTTTTCAGTTAGCAGCTGAGTGCATTAGTTCTTTATACCAACTAAGGACTCCCTCACTACCTGACTTGTACTGCTCTTGTCCCCAGGACCTTGTTAACAAGCATATCTGAATTTTAACAGGCAACATTCATATAATGCAAGATGTGTTAGTCACTGCTCTCAGTCTAATTATATCTCTATATCTGCAATCCTTAACAATCCTGTCTCTCCTTGCAGAAAGGACATGGGGGCGGCATCTTATGACTTCCTCTAACTTCTTCACAAGGAGGAGAGAGAATCAGCTCCAGGCTGATTCCTATGAGGCCAGATATGCCCCCACCCTCTAATCTTCTTACCAAATCTAATACCACTGGTCTCTCCCACAGCACTCACTACTTCTCTGCTGGGTTCAATATTCGTTGCAATAGCCACACAGAACTCACAGATAATGCTCACAATTATGGAGTTTATTAGGGAAGTAACAGGCTACAATTTAAGGTCAGAAATGTGCTCAGGATACAATTCTTCAATCAAGACAGTCTCTCCTCTGCTATGCCCTCAGACATCCCTCTCTGGCCCTTGGCATCTCAGTCTGGCCTCTGCCTTTATCTGGCAAGTGTTACAAAGCTCTTTTAACTCTGCCAATAGGTACACTCCACTCTACCAGCAAGCCTCCTGCTCAAAGGCACTCAGGGGTCTCGCTTTTTGGGCCAGCAAGCCCTCCACTCTGTCTCATGCTTCTTCGTTCTGCTACCACCATGTCTCTGCCAGTCATCTCTCCCAGTCATCTCTGCTGATCATCTCTGGCAGTTGTTTCTGTTGTCTTTCTACTAAGGAGGTCCATCCAGCACAGGGGATCTCAGGTGAAAGTTTACACAGCAAATTCATTTTCCATACAGCAGTTCATACACATTTTGTTTCATGACATTAACTGCAGTTCCCCACCAACAGCTCTTTTCCCACTTCCTCCCTGTAGTTACTTCTTCCCTGTGTCCTTACCTCCCATGCACTCCCACTCCTCCTGAGCTGTTTCCCTTTGCAAACACTGCCTTCCTAGTCTCCCATGATTGATTGCTCCAAGTAGTGTATCTACCTAGTGTAAATGTTCACCTTATATGCCTGTCTATTTTTTGGCTACAAGCCACAGGAGTAAGTGCAATTCCAGACCTGAAGGGTGGTTAGGGGCCATAATCTCAGGGGTTCAACAGGGTCTATCAGACCAGCAAAACTGATCTTTTTTTATGAGTTTGAGTTGTGTTCCATATTATTCTCCCACTCTGCCCAGTATCTCCTGCACTGATCCCCCTCCAAGTGGTTGACAGTCATAGCTAGGCATCATCTAGTTCTGGTCTCATGGTCATCACTTGGCTGAGGATTGCATGGTCTACCAGTCCCTTGGACTAATTGTTTCCATGCATCTTTGGTTTTCTTCATTCTTCTTTGCTCTGGATGAGAAGAGACCTGTTGTTGCATCTAGATGGCCATTTGCAAGCTTTTAAGATCTCAGTCGCTACTCACCAAAGTAGGATGTAGAATGTTTTTGTGTAGTATGTTATCCCAATTGAGGTTGATGTCCCTTGCAACCATGGTCCTGAGCGCACAGGTCCAACTTCTCTTTCTAGGAGGGCTCATTTTAAGCCTAGCAGAATGGCAAAACTAACCAATCCCCACATTAGGGTTCCATACACCTTATTTGCATGGTCCCAACCCCACAAGGGTGCCAGGTACCTTATTTACATTACTAACAAGCTACCCAATCCCCTTGGTGAGCCACAAATATCTTATATTTGCACAGTTCTACCAGTAATCTGGTCAGAGTCACAAAGATCATGGCTAAAAGACCCATACCAAGTAATTCACTGTACCACACTGCTCAACATTATCTCATAAATAAAGGATAGTGAGACCTAGAAAGGGTAAGTAAGAGACCTTGGCTTTGATGGACCTGTGCTTTCTATACATATGATATGGCAAACTTACATGCCATAGAAAAGCATGAATATATAGAATAGTGTGACCTTCCAATGGGGGACGGGGCACAATTTATGAGACACAGAGCATTGATGGGTCCTGTGCAGAGCCTCTTCAGGGCTTTATGCTCTTAGAAAAATAACTGCTCTTCTAGACCAAGTGTTTCAAACTAGAGAACATCTTACCTTCTCCTGAAGACATACATTTCTTCATTGAAATTTTCCCAACTGATCACTGGGCTTCCTGTGGGCCTACATGAACGAGAGACCTTCTGAAGGGTCTTGTTTCTAGATATGAGAACAAAGGGAGACTGGAGAGCAGCTGGCTTTCTCTAGACAAAAGGGAACACTAGTAAATGCTAAATACCTGTAAATAAAACCTGCTCAAACCTTTCCATTACAATCCATACTTTGTCAGCTAAATCTTGAAATTATTCTATCCCCACATAACTAACAGCTACATTATGATAGCTCACTGTCATTGAGTCGGTTCCAATCTGTAGCAACCCCTCCTGGGGTTTCCGAGGTGAAATCTCTATGGAAGTAGATTGCCCAACCTTCCATATGGATTTGTTAACAACCTCCTCCTACCATTTCACTTTTTTCAAGAGTTCAAAGTCTTGGATCACCTGCAGTATATTATCCAGGAAAACCTTCCTTATGGACGGGCACCCCAAAGATAGTGTTCTCATAAGTCCCGCGGACTGGTCCTCAGTTTTTCTCGTTTAATGAGAGTGAAGTCATCTCTCAGGCACATGAATCATGTATAAACAGCATTTATAAGGGATGATATTCTTTTCCGCTCAGGGCCTCCAGGGGGCACCATTCACATAATATTCAATATGAATGGGAGCCACAAGGATTACACAAAGGGGTGATCCTGAAAAATAGTCATACTTGAGACCATCCTTCAGATATCAGATATCTGAAAATCTGAGAAATCAAATTAAATTCATCCAATTAATGTTCAAATGATTGCTTGATGTCCAGGGAATCAAGAGGCAAGGTTGAAACTGACCCTTACTTCACCCTTTCAGATGGATAGTGTCAGGTTCATTTTTTGCCCCATTTTTGAATGGTTCTATTCTGACTATCCAACTATGATAGACATATTCTCTTCATGTGCATTATTAGTTTTATCGTTATTCAGGACTTAGTCTCAACTATTCTGTTTACAGTGACTTTGCTGATGTCTGATCTCAGTCCCATAATAATTGATTTTCACATCAAACTAAACTCTCTAAGTTCAACTGAATGAAGTGGCTCTCAAAGTATAGTCCCTTAACCAGCAGCAGCAGCATCACCTTATAAAATTGTTAGAAAAGGAAATTCTTGGGCCCCAATAACCCAAACCTACTGACTCAAAATTTTAGCAATCTGTGTGTCCATAAGCCTTCCAGGTAATTCTAATGCATTCTAAGTTTGAGAACAATTACCTTAACACACAGTTTCCAGCCCAGCTAACATACTAAAAACAACCATAAATTTTTTAAAAAAATATATACAAGATCTGGCTCTACTTCAAAAGCACTTGGGTAATGGGAGGAACTTTGAAGTTAAATGGATCTGGATTCAAATTCCAGCTTTATCACTCACCAGTTCTCTGCCTTATTGGAGCTCCATTTTTCTTACCTGTGGAGCAAGAGTGGTTGGTCCTGCCTTTATAGGAATGTGTTGGAGGTGAGGTGCTGAAAATGCCTCATACAGAGATTAACAAATAATAAGTCTTTTTCCCTGGCCTCCTCAGCTGGAATCTCATTTGTTCATCACATGAGGATATGGTTCCCATCTTCCCTCAGAATCACAAGACAAGTAAGAGTTGCTAGAAGCTGCTTTCTAAAGTTTCCCAAATAGCCTAACATTTTCACAGCAGTTACTGTGGTTTTGCCATGAATTGGGGGAAACAACACAGCTCTGAGATCTCACAGAGCTATTTCAAATTCTAAATTGATGAGTAGAGGAGCTCCTATGAAGCAATATTTGCCAACTGAGAACATTATACTTGTTAAAGTAGCTTTTATGAACCAGATCCTATTCCTGCTGATAACAGCCAAGCAAAGAATTAAAATCATTGCCTAGAAAATTTAGGAGAGGTCCTCAAGTTACCTGCCACACACAGGTTTGTTTTTCCTTAATTATCTGGGTAATTGCTTTAGCTCCTCACTTGCCTTTATACCAAGGGTCACCTGGCCAGATGAGGGAGAGAGGTAAGTATTCATGAGGCTGCCTGCAGAGTAGAGAGCTTCAGGCTCCCCATGCCTTGGCAGTAACTCCTCTCTTGTCAGTGGGATGTTCCTATCAACTCCCCCTCCACTAGAAATTAATGAGGTCTTTCTAATTAATCTGTATCTCTGCTCTTGTGGAGTTGGGTGGATTGTTTTTAACCTATTGGAAATTATCAAATCCTTTCATTTGAAAACATCATACTCAGATTGGCTTCCTAATATAAAATTTGGGGGAGTGTTAAGAGAGAAACTTTCAACTTTTTCTCAAGGGTCCAATAATTTTCTCAAATATACTTTTGACAATCATGTGTAAAAATTAAACTGAAGTTCATCAGATATAATCTCGGAGCTAGTTTGAGTGCAGTGCTCACTAGATAACTATCACAAGAGTCTCTGAGCATTTTATAACAGGAAAAAAATAGAGGCAAAAGTTGATATTGGGGCTAGTGAGAGAGTTTACAAAGACATCATTTATATGGAGGAAGAAAGATTTCAGAAGAGTATAAATGTATCTTGTGGCCTCAACATGGAAATCCAAGGCCATGTCAAAGCATAATCCACAAAGCTTGTTGGTCTTACGTCTGCAAAAACGAGACCAAACCAGTTGCCATCCAGGCTATTCCAACCCATGAGGACTCCATGTTTCACAGAGTAGAACTGCACTCGCTAAGATAGTCCAGCCTGTGACCTTTCAGAAGTAGACTGCCAGGCCTTTCTTCTGACGCAACTCTGGACAGGTTCAAACCACCAAACTTTTGATTAGTAGTTAAACGCCTAACAATTTGTGCCATCCAAGGACTCTTTTCAGTCTGCAAACACCCAATAATACAGCTCAACTTTCTCTAACAGATGGCAGCAGGAGGTTCACTCTTCCATATTCTACTTCCTTTGTATTTGTGAAAAATTCCATTGTGAGAGTCAGGGCAGACCAGGCTAGGGTACAGTAGCAAATAACCCCAAAGCCTCAGGAGTTTACAAACAAATAGGTTTACTTCTTGGTTATATGACATGTCAACTAAAGTCAGCTGTGCCCTCCCTCTTCACCTTCACCCCAGGACCCAGGATGATGGAGCATCTTACAGTACCAGACCCAGAGATGAGGGAAGAAAGCCATGGAGAACTATGTCAATGTTTCTGTCCAGAAATGACACGTTTCTCCTACCCACATGTCATTGGTAGCAGCAAGTCAAGTGGCCTCTCCGGAGCTCAGCAGGATAGGAATGTAAATTCCTTCCATAGCAGAAGGTGGAGGAAAGATAAAATACTTGTTGTTGTTGTTATGTGCCATCGAGTCAGCCCTGACTCATAGTGACCCCTCCTTGGGTTTCCGAGGCAGTATCACTACGGAAGTAGGATTGCCCAACCTTCCTTCCGAGGAGTGGCTGGTGGGTTTGAACCGCCAGCCGTCTGGTTAGCAGGCAAGTGTCTTAGCCACTATGCTACCAGAGCAAACAGAAATACAATCCACCAAAACAATGGAATTCCTAGGTGGTCCACAAATTACCTCTCCTTCTGAATGCTGCTCAGGGAACTTGCCCTCCAGGTCACTGCTGCACATCTTAGCACTTTCCATGCAGGCAAGGCTCTTACTATAGCCAAGAAAAGTTACAGGTCCCTCCTTTAATTCCCCAAAGTACAATAAATACTTGCAAAAACATTTAAGTCAATTTACTGTAAGTGTGAGAATAACAAGGAGAATTATAATGGTGAAAAGAAAAAAATACAGCCCTGGATATGAAATATCACTGCTTCTGAATTCCATTAGCCATATCCCTTTACTGATTTTCTCTCTTCATGGCTTCCTCCAGCCCACCCATCACCATGAACAGAAGTGCCCTTTAATGTATCTTCAGTCTCCAGATTATACACCCCAATTCCTCCTTTACCTCATTGACAGAAGGACATTCTCCACCCCATCCCGACCCACTGACAAACATCATCATAATCCCACAGAAATGCAATTCTGCCCAAGTGAATTCAGCCTTTCACCATTTTATCCAGAAGTGTTTAGCAGCTGTGATTCAAGCATCTACATTCCAGAATAGAATTTTCATTGTGCATCACCAGAAAGCCCAGTGTCTCCAATCTGAGCAAGAGAAAATTACAGATAAATTAAAAATACAATGTGTTCCCACTGCACAGAAAAAGAAAATATTTGTGTGTATGTGCTGTAATTTTTTATAAACACTTATACATATTTCACAAGTATGTAAGGAGAGTGATCATGTACACAGTCTAGGTATTCATGTAAATACTATTATGTGTTCTCTTTTGCACTTATTATATCATAAATATATTTCAATATTCTGCATAATTGCTTTAATTAGCATAGCTGCTACTTTTAGCTGCCATCCAGTCGGCCCCTGACTCATGGTGACTCCATGCATTACAGGGTGGGACGGCTCCATAGGGTTTTCTTGGCTGTAATCTTTATGGAAGCAGATCACCAGGCCTCTCCTCCATGGAGTCACTGGGTGTGTTTGAACCACAACCTTTAGGTTAGTTGTTGATTGCAAACCACTTTCACCACCCAGGCTTCTTCACTATTGTAGTTACACACTACATAATAGTCTATCCTCCTAAACTGTCATAATTTGTCAAAGCATTTTCTTGATTTAAATGTTTCCACTTATTTAGTATTATAAATGAGGTTATCATAAGCTGCTTCAAGCATATGTACTTTGCTCCTATTAGATTATTTTATTGAGGTAAATTTCTAGGAATAAAGTCTCTCCAGAACAATCATGGGAGAAGAAAGGGCTGCTTATGCACAGGGAGACAGGTCAGGGTGCAGGAGAGTATGGAGGGATGGTCACTGGGAAGAGGTAACTATGGG
>NW_006921695.1:7823282-7829778 GCF_000298275.1 Orycteropus afer afer | reverse complement strand
CTCAGAAGGAAGGTTGGGCAATCCTACTTCCGTAGTGATACTGCCTCGGAAACCCAAGGAGGGGTCGCTATGAGTCGGGACCGACTCGACGGCAAATAACAACAACAACATAATGGTAAGCAACATTTTTATTTGAAACTGGTGTTGTCCAACCTCTATGTTTAATTTGATAAACGAATAAGCTGCTGTGAAATACAGGTAGTAATGGTTTCTTCTAATAGGCAAATATTTTATTGCTCAAAAAGTAAACATAAAAGACTTTTCATTGGGATAGGGAGAAGTTCTATTATAGAGGACTTCTGATCTAGAGGAAGGAGCTCTGGTGGCACAGTGATTAAAGAACTCAGCTGCTAACCAAAAGGTCAAGGACTTGAATCCAACAGCCACTCTACAGGAGAAAGATGTGGAAGTCTGCTCCTATAAAGATTACAGCCTTAGAAACCCTATGGGGCAGTTGTACTCTGCCCTACCACATCACTACGAGATGGAGTCAACTCTGTGGCAGTGGGTTTGGATTTTCAGTTGGACCTAGAGGAAAATGGGGTATATGGGTCATAACCTTTTAGATGTAAGTAACAGAAGCCCTCCCCTCTCCCAAAAAATGAAATGCTGTTAAGTCAACTCCAATTCATGACAACTCTATATGGGTCAAAGTAGAACTGTGTTGTGTAGGGTTTTCAGTGGCTGTGATCTTTCTGAAGTAGACTGTGAGGTCGTTTTTCCAAGGTGCCTCTGTATGGATTAGAACCACCAATCTTTTGGTTAACAGGTGAGTGTTTGACCATTTGCACTACTCAGGGACTGGAACAAAAGTTCAGCTTATACTAATTGAGAATGGTAGGAAAGCTGAAGAACCAGATCTCAGAAGTGCAGTAATGAGCATTGCAAAGACATTAATAAGAACTGGAAGATGAACAGGACTCTCTCCCATACTCTCTCCCTCTACTTCCTTCTATACTTTTGCTTTATCTTCTCCTATTCTAGACAGATGTATGCACATGGAGCTCATTCCTAAAAACTCCATCCTCAAAGAGGGAAGGAATTGTGGTGGATTAGACGACCGGCCTCAATTCCTGACACTTCTTTACATCTATACTTTTGCCATAGTCTCCTCATTGGTAGGGTGTATTTCTGACTTAGCTTTGGGCTTGTCCATGTGACTTTCTTCAAACAAAGAAGAAACATTGTTAGTTGGAAGATATGGCCTTGGTGAAAGAAATTACTCCAGGGACAGCATGATAGAATTTGCAAGACAAACAACTTGTTCCTGGTAAATATATTTTTTCAACAACATAAATGCTGACCATACATGTGGACTTTGGTAGATGAATACACAGGAGTCAAATTGACTACATCTGTGGAAAGACGTGCTAAAGAAACTCAATATCATCAGTCAGAAAAAGATCAGGAGCTGATTGTGTAATAGACCATCAACTGCTCCTATGCAAATAAGGTGAAGCTGAAGAAAACTAAAACAAGTCCACAAAAGCTAAAATATGACCTTGATTATATCCCACCTGAATTTAGAGACCGTCTGAAGAACAGATTTGATGCATTGACACCAATGACCAAAGGCCAGATGAATTCTGGGATGACATCAAGAACATCATACATGCAGAAAGCAAAAGATCATTAAAAAGACAGGAAAGCAAGAAAGACCAAAACAGATGTCAGAAGAGACTCTGAAACTTGGTCTTGAATGGAATGTAGCTAACAAGAATGATAAAAAAGAAATGACGAAATAAAGAGCTGAATAGAAGATTTCAAAAGGAGGCTGAGAAGACAAAGTAAAGAATTATAATGAAATGTGCAGAGACCTGGAATTAGAAACCAAAAGGAAAGAACAGGTTCAGCATTTCTCGAGCTGAAAGAAATGAAGAGTTGCAATATTGAAGGAATCTATGAGCAAAATATTGAACAATGCAGGAAGCATCTAAAGAAGATGGAAGGAATACAGAATCACCGTAACAAAAAGAATTGGTAGACCTTCAGCCATTTCAAGAGATAACATATGATCAAGAACTGGTGCTATTGAAGGAAGAAATACAAGCTGTACTGAAGGAACTGGTGAAAAACAAAGTTCCAGGAATTGACAGAATACTCATTGAGAAGTTTCAACAAATGGATAGAGCACTGGAGGTGCTCACTTGTTCATGCCAAAAAATTTGGAAGACAGCTGCCTACCCAACCAACTGGAAGAGATTCATATTTCTGCTTATTCCAAAGAAAAGTGATACAACAGAATGTGGAAATTATCTAACAATATCATTAATATCACATCCAAGTAAAATTTTGGTGAAGATAATTCAAAAATATTTGCAGCAATACATTGACAGGGATTTGTCAGAAATTCAAACTGGATTCAGAAGAGGGCATGGGATGAGGTATATCATTGCTGATGTCAGAAAGATCTTGGCTGAAAGCAAATAACACAAGAAAGATAGGTTATCTATGTTTTATTGACTATATAAAGACATTTGACTGTATAAATCATAACAAACTGTGGAAAACATTGCAAATAATAGGAAATCCAGAACAATTAATTGTGCTCATGAGGAAACTGTACATAGACCAAGAGACAGCTATTCAAACAGTACAAGGGAATACTGAATGGTTTAAAATCAGGAAAGGTGTGTGTCAGGGTTGTGTCCTTTCACCTACTTATTGAATCTGTATGCTGAGCAAATAATCTGAGAAGCTGGACTACATGAAGAAGAATGTGGCATCAGGATTGGAGGAAGACTCATTAACAACTGTTCTGGTTACCTCGTGCTACTCTGACAGGAAAATACCACAAATGGAAAGGCTTGAACAAAAAGGAGTTTATTCTCTTACAGTTCAGGGGACTAGAAGTCTGAGTTCAAAGTGCCAGGCTCCTAGGGGCTGTGTGAAAGCCCCATGACCTTGCTTCAGCTCTGCCTCTTGCTCCCAGCCCACTGAAGCTAGAGGCATCTCTTAATCTGGCAGCTACTGGCTGCTGAGGCTAACAAGATCAACAAATAAAATGGCACAGCCCCAATGCTACCAAACCACACGACATTGAAAGTCCCAGGATCAGCAGAGCATGGCACACTGCTGAACAATGACTCAGCTACAGGCAGGGTTCAAGCTTGCCATAAACTGGAGACTATTCCTAAAGCTGCTTCTTATATATGGGAAGCAGAGCATATACCCAAAGCAGCTACTCAGCTGCTCCAATAGCTTCTACTATGGAGTTAATTACCAACCTCACGATGGGAAATAACTACATTCAGCTGCCCAGCCACTCAACCAGGCCCAGCCAAGTTAACTCACAAATGTAACCACAACAACAATCTATGATATTCAGATGACACAACCTTGCTGGCTGAAAATGAAGATGACTTGAAGCATTTATAGATGAAGATCAAAGACTGCAGGCTTCAGTATGGATTACTCCTCAACATAAAGAAAATAAAATTCCTCACAACTGGACCAGTAAGCAACATCATGATAAATGGAGAAAAGATTGTCAGGGATTTCATTTTACTTAGATCCACAATCAACACCCATGGAAGCCACAGTGAAGAAATCAGATGACATATTGCACTGGACAAATATACTGCAAAAGAGCTCTTTGAAGTGTTAAAGAGTGAAGATGTCATTTTGAAAACTAAGGTACACCTGACCCAAGCCGTGGTATTTTTAATAGTTTTGTATGCATGTGAAAGATGGACAATAAACAAGGAAGGCCAAAGAAGAATTGATGCATTTGAATTGTGGTGCTGGCAAAGAATATTAAAAATATCATGGACTGCCAGAGAATTAAGAAATCTGTCTTAGAAGAAGTAAAGCCAGAATGCACCTTAGAAGCAAGAATAGCTAGATTTCATCTCATGTACTTCAGTCATGTTGTCACAAGGAACCAGTTCCTGAAGAAGAATATCATGCTGGATAAAGTAGAGGGTCATCAAAAAAGGGGAAGACCCTCAATGAGATGGATTGACACAGTGGCTGCAATAATGGACTCAAGCATAGCAAAGACTTTAAGGACAGTGCAGGACCAGGCAGTATTTTGTTCTGTTGTACATAGGGTCACTATGAGTCCAAATCAATTTGACATCACTTAATAACAATAACAGCAACATGTGACTTTCACACATAGGCAGAAGCAACAACATGCCAGAAATTCAAACTGGATTCAGAAGAGGGTATGGAATGAAGGATATCATTGCTGATGTCAGATAGATCTTGGATGAAAGCAAATAATACAAGAAAGATAGGTTATCTATGTTTTATTGACTACATAAAGACATTTGACTATATAAATCATATTAAATTATGGATAACATTGCAAATAATAGGAAATCCGGAAAAATTATTGTGCTTATGATGAAACTGTACATAGACCAAGAGACAGCCATTCAGACAGAACAAGGGAATACTGAATGGTTTAAAATCAGGAAAGGTGTGTGTCAGGGTTGTGTCCTTTCACCACACTTATTGAATGTGTATGCTGAGCAAATAATCTGAGAAGCTGGACTACATGAAGAAGACCTCAAACCAGGTCTAGGTCTTAATATGTCACTTTAAGGATTAACATGTACCTGATTCAAGCCATAGTATATTCAGTTATTTCATATGCAAGCAAAAGCTGAAGCCTTCTGGTTAGCTGTCAAATACCTTAGGCACTACGCCACCAGAGCTCCCGAACAATGAATAAGGAAGATCAAAGAACTGATGCCTTTGAATTATGATGTTGGTGAAGAGTATTGAATATACCATAGACTACCAGAAGGAAGAACAAATATTTCTTGGAAGAAATACAGCCAGAATGTTCCTTAGAAGTGAGGATGGTGAGACTTCATCTCATTTACTTTGGACATGTTATCAGAAGGGACCACCTCCTGGAAAGGGACATCGTGCTCTGTAAATTAGAGAGTCAGTGAAATACAGAAAGATCCTCAATGAGATGGAATGGCACAGTGGCTGCAATAATTGGCTCAAACATAGCAAAGATTGTTAGAATGGTGCAGGATTAGGCAGTGTCTCATTCTATTGTATAAAAGGTCACTGTGAGTCAGAATCAACTCGATAGCACCTAACAACAACAACAGGCTTAAGAAATGATTAATTTTTTTTTTACTATTCTCTTGTGGAGCATTGCCCAGCTGTCTGCTGGGCCAAGGAGTGTAAGGGACTTATGTATCAGACCTGAAATCTTGCAGTGTAGACTAGAGACATTCCAGCTGCCACACCTTAAAACAGACAAGCCACTGCCAGTCTGAAGGCATGAGATCAACAGAGCCCACCCAGTACATCTGCAGATGTGTGAGCTAAATAAATTTCATGGTTTGAAGCCACTGTGATTTTATGGTTGTTTGTTATGCAGCAATGGCTAAGTAATACAAGGGCTTCTCTGTCCCAGTCCTAGATTGAAAGTTCTCAGGGGAGAACGTTCTGGCTTAGCTCATGTCAAATGGCTACATATGTCACCAGGACAATTGGATATCTTAATAGAGAAATGGTGCTAGCTTCTTAGGCAACAAAAATGATAGCCTTCTTCTCTGTAATGCACCTGTTGTTAAGAGTCAAATTTAAAATACTCCAGTCATCTATTTTTTAAAAAACTAATATAAAAAGTGACTGTAGTCAGTACAATAAATAATAAAACTTTATGTAATTTAAATCTATATTATGGTCAGAGAGTGAAGAGAAAGAAATGAAAAACAAACAAAATTTAATATGTCCTAAAACTGTGATAACAGCAATATTTCCTCAGGCAAAAAATATTTTAAAAGATGATTTGCTAATATACACATATTTTTAAATCTGTCCAAGAATTTTTTTAAGATATTATTTGACTCCAACTGAGAAAAACACCAACTGTTTTCCCAGGGAAGTAGAGATCATTGTCTCTCAATTCACAGGTATAAAGGCTGCCTTTAACATCTTAAATATTGCCATCTGGTTACCAGCATCAGCACCTAGACATGGGATTAAAATAGACTACTCACTGGTACAAAAGCAGAGGGCTAAGACAAACTGAGCTAGTGAGAGATGAGTTAGGAGAAACTGACAGGAAAAGGGAGGCAAAAGAGAAGGAAACAGTAGACTCAGAACAGGGACCAGTAGCCATAGCCAGAGAGAGTACAAACAGGAGAACATCATGCCCATTCTACTTCCCAGGGTCTAGGAACAACCAGAAAGATATTTACCTGTGTTTTATCGACTGTTCTGATCATCTAGTGCTGCTATTAACAGAAATTATCACAGGTGAGTGGTTTTAACAATCAGGGATTTATTGCAGTTTAGGAGGCTAGAAGTCCAAGTTCAAGTGCCAGCTCTAGAGGCTGGGTGAAATCCCCTTGACCTTGGGCTTCAGCTCTGCCTCTTACTCCTGGCCCACTGAAGCTAGAGGATTCTCTTTTTCTTTTCTTTTCTTTTTTTTTTTTTTTTAATTTTTATTGTGATTTGGGTGAAAGTTTACAGAGCAAATTCATTTTCCATACAGCAGTTCACATATACTTTGTCTCAT
>NW_006921695.1:7812391-7822692 GCF_000298275.1 Orycteropus afer afer | reverse complement strand
TTTTGAGTTTTGTTCCACATTGTTCTCCCACTCTGTCCAGGATCTCCTACATAGATCTCACAGCTAGAGGATTCTCTTAACTCAGGCAGCTACTGGCTGCTGAGGCTGGCAAACCCAGGGTCAATAAGTAAAATAGCAGTCTCAAGAATATTAAGCAACATGGCAGGCCACTAGTTCAAATCCAGAAACAGTCCCAAGATCAGCAGGCAACATGGCAGGCTGCTGAATGAAGACTTGGCTACACGCAGGGTACAAGCATGCCAAAAATCTCAGAGGCGTTTCTCAAAACTTCTCCTTATATACTGGAAGCAGACCACAACCCTAAGGCAACTACTTAGCTGCTCAAAACAGATTCCACCATGGAGTTGATTACCAGTCTCATCATGGGGCATAAATACATTCAGCTGCCCAGCCACTCAAAACCAGGTCCAGCCAAGGTGATATATAACTGATGACACTGACTGTGCAAAGACATTCAACTCTGGGTCATAAATTATGGGTAACATTGTGAAGAATGCAGATTCCAGAGCACTTAATTATGCGCGTAAGAAACTTATATATAGACCAAGAGGCAGTCATTTGAAAAGAACAAGGGAATACTGCATGGTTTAAAATCAGCAAAAGTGTGTGTCAGGGTTGTATTCTTTCACCATACTTATTCAATCTGTATACTATGCAAATATTCTGAGAAGCTGGACTATATGAAAAAGAATGTGGCATCACGATTGGTGGAAGGCTCTATAACAACCTGAAATATGCAGATGTCACACATCCTAGCTTGCTGAAAGTGAAGAGGATTTGAAGCACTTACTGATGAAGATCAAAGACTACAGCTTTCAGTATAGATTATACCTCCACATAAAGAAAACAAAAGTCCTCACAACTGGACCAATAAGCAACATCATGATAAATGGACGAAAGGAAAAGGAGAAAAAATTGAAGTTGCTGAGGATTTCATTACAAAATAAAATAAAATAAAAATTGTTGTCAGGTAGACTCCAATTCATATCAACCTATAGGACAGAGTATAACTGCCCCAAAGGGTTTCCAAGGCTATGATCTTTATGGAAGTAGACTGTCACCTTTCTGAGGAGTGACTGCTGGGTTGAACTGCTGACCTTTTATTTAGCAGGCAAGCACTTAACCATCGTGCCAACAGGGCTCTAGATAGATGATAGATAGATGGATGGATGGATGGATGGATGGATGGATGTTAACTGCCATTGAGTCAACTATGTTTTATGGTGACCTACTATAGAATGAAATGTTGAATGGTCCTGTATCATCCTCATAATTGCCAGCATGTCTGAGTTCATTCTTGTTGCTACTGTGCCAATCCATCTCACGGAGGGTCTTCTTCACCCTTACTGTTGTTGTTGTGGTTTGCCGTCGAGTTGGCCCCTACTCATAGCGACCTCTCCTTGGGTTTCCGAGGCAGTATCACTACAGAAGTAGGATTTCCCAATCTTCCTTCCGAGGAGTGGCTGGTGGGTTTGAACCGCCAGCCTTCTGGTTAGCAGTCAAGCGCCTTAGGCACTATGCTACCAGAGCTCCTTCACCCTTACTAGCCATCTATTAAGCCAAACATGATGATTTATTCCAGTGAATGATCCCTACTGATGATATGGCCAAAGCAAATGAGTTGGAAAATATTCTGCTGTGATCCATAGAGTTTTCATTGGTTAATTTTCAAAAGCAGATCACTAAGTCTTTCTTCCTAGTCTGTCTTAGTCTGGAAGTTCTGCTGAAACCTGTCCACCCTGGGTGACCCTGTTAGTATTTTAAATACCAGTGGCATAGCTTCCAGCATCACAGCAACATGCAAGCTGTCACACTACAACAAACTGACAGATGGGTGATAGTTTTCCATAGGAATTCATCCAAAATCAAAGCTTTGACAAGAACAGGAGCCATGGAAATGAATTTTGTAGGATACAAGGAGGTGCCAGCCCCCTGTGTCCTTGGAGATGGCACAAAAATGAAGCCCAAGCATCCTAGAGAGACAGGCAGCAAGATTCCAGGTAGGTAGCCCAGCCTTTCTAGGAAGGACATCCAAGAAATAAACAGCTTTTAGTCGTGAAGCAGCCAAAAACTATTTTCAACTATTTGGAAGAACAGTTCTATTGATATACTGCCCCAGTAGCCTCTCCTTGGTCTCCAGATAAGCTGAAAACAGCCAGCAGATCATTGAGTACTTAGTAGAAACAGCTGGGATGGGGCTAGAAAAAAGCACCCATTGAAATTTGGAGGCCCTTTAGGATTCTGTTTCTAAAGACTTTAAACATTATGTTCATATCTGACAAGGGACTTATCTCTAGAATTTATAGAACACTCCAACACCTCAATAACAAAAAGACAAACAATCCAATTAAAAAATGGGCAGAAGACATGAATAGACACTCCACCAAGAAGGATATTCAAGCAGCCAACAAACATATGAAGAAATGCTCACGATCATTAGCTATTAGAGAGATGCAAATCAAAACAACAATGAGATACCATCTTGCTCCAGCACTAGTAGCAAAGTTCAACAAGACAGAAAATAACAAATGCTGGCGAGGTTGTGGAGAGATTGGGACTCTCATACACTGCTGGTGGGACTGTAAAATGGTACAACCATTGTGGAAAGCAGTATGGCGATTCCTTCAAAAGTTGGAAATACAAATACCATTTGACCCAGCCATCCCATTACTAGGTATATACCCTAAAGAAGTGAGAGCCATAACAAGAACAGATATATGCACACCGATGTTCATCGCAGCACTATTTACAATAGCCAAAACTTGGAAACAACCTAGATGTCCAACAACTGAGGAATGGATAACCAAACTTTGGTACATTCACACAATGGAATACTATGCAACGCTAAAGAATAATGTAGAATCTGGAAAACACTGCATAACTTGGATGAACTTGGAGGACATTATGCTGAGCAAAATAAGTCAGTCACAAAAGGACAAATATTGTATTAGTCCGTTATTGTAAAAGTTAAGGAAAGGTTTATATATTGGAGGACATTTTCTTTGTTGGTTACCAGGGGTGGGAGGGGAGTGGAGGGAATGCTGTTAGATAGATAGAGATAAATATTGATTTGGGTGAAGAGAAGGGCAATGTACCAAATGTGAGTGACCAATAATGGCAGCATTGAGGATGAGAAAGACACAGAGGGGTACATGGGCAGTACAGACAACAAATATGAACCCTTTTGCATATACAGTACTGAGTTGTCAGTGAAAGCAAACATGGGTATATGGATGGATAGATAGGTGAACAAGCTAAACAATTAGGTATGTCTAAATGGAGAGTGTATCCAAGATCATATATAGGGTTGGCAGACAATGGGCCTCTCAAAGAGTATGAAGGGATGGACACTGGGAGGAGGTAACTATGGGGAGGAAGTGGGAGGGGAGCTGCTGCATTGTAAATTTTGGTCAATGACATGAGACAAAGTATATGTGAACTGCTGTATGAAAAGTGAATTTACTCTGTAAATCTTCACCCAAATCCTAATAATAAAAAAAAAAAAAATTATGTTACATCTTTATAATCATGTGGATACATTGATACAACTTTTGATATTTGTGGTTATGTGCTAATTCTCCCTCCCTTGCCTTACATATTTTTAAGCATTCATGAGGTCTGTAAAGCAGATATTATGTATATAAAGTTCTAATTTACAAATACATAGTACACCAAAAGGGTTTTTTTTTTTTTTTTGATATGTTGAAGTTGAAAAAAGCATATTATTATACAAATGAACAGATTCATATTAAATTTAAGTTGTAGGCTAAACAAACTCATTGCCATTGAGTCGATTCTGACTCACAGCAACCCCCATTGGGTTTTCAAGGCTGTAAATCTTTACGGAAGCTGACCACCTCTTCCTTCTTCTACAGACCAGCTGGTGGGTTCGAAGCACCAACATTTTGGTTAGCAATTAAATGCCCTAACCACTACACCACCAGAGCTCCTTTAAACCACATGCTTCTAATTAAGCCATGTTATGGTAGAAATATTGGTGTCATTGGTAGAATTTTTGTATCCACGTGGAGACCCAAGTTGGATTTCTGACCAACACATTTCATGCATAGCCACTGTTGGTCTTTCAGTGAAGGGTTGCGAGTTGCTAAAGGGAGCTCTGATAGCATAGTGCCTAAGGCACTTGGCTGCTAACCAGAAGGCTGGTGGTTCAAACCCACCAGCCACTCCTAGGAAGGAAGATGCGGCAATCTACTTCCATATGATACTGCCTCGGAAACCCAGGGAGGGGTCGCTATGGGTTGGGTCTGACTCGAGGGCAAACAGTAACAACAACATGATGTTGAAAAGTCTCAGAGGATCTTCCAGACTAACATGGCCTATGAAGAAAGGCCTGGTGATTTACTTCTGAAAATCAGTCAGTGAAACTCTGTGGATCACAATGGTCTGAGCCTGGATAGGGTACAGGATGGGACAGCATTTCAGTCACTTGCACATAGGGTCACCATGAGTTGGGGGCTGACTCTACAGTAGCTAACAACAACAACATGGTAGAAATATTTTAGGTTTATAATGACCAAAGGTATATATTTTTGCCATAGGACAATTGTAAATGTTCAGCATTTCTATTGCATGTATGGACTTAAAAAAAAAAAAAAAAAAAGACAATTGTAAATGTTCAGCATTTCTATTGCATGTATGGACTTAAAAAAAAAAAAAAAAAATTGTTGTGAATTAACTTAGAAAATTTACCATCATTTGACCTAGAATTCATTAGAAAATGCAATCTGAAGTACTATAGAAAATGAATATGGAGAAGTAAAGTTCTTTGGGTTTTTTGTTTTGTTTTGTTTTGTTTTTTGCATCGTAGCTGAGAGCATGTCTTTAGCTCCCTCCTCCTGTACGCCCATCTCCTGTTGTAGCATTTAGAATTCTTTAGGTAGAAAGGAACTTAAAACCCAACTCAAACCATCTCAAAGAAAAGATATTGATCCAAGTTACTGAATGCAAAGGCATTTTAGGCAAGGCTTGATCCACAGGTACAAGCACAAGCCCAACTCTCTCAGATCTCTTCTCCTTATGCACAGGCTCCTCTGCTGGCTTCTGAAAGGGTCCAGGCACTCCTTCTTATGAGCCCAAGTTGTATTCTCATGGCACACTCAGACATCTCACTCTTAGTACACCCTGTGGATATGGAAAAAGCTTTTCTCTCTCAGTAACCCTGGAAAATGTCTCCTCACTGTTCTAACTCTGAGAGATGGTCATGCTTACCCTTGTACCTATGGCTACAGCCAGGGAGATGGGATTCCATGTGTGACTAAATTATGCAGGACTGGGACTTTTGTGTAGAGTTGGGCAGGTTGTGCACTATACAACTCCCAAGTTCACTATTCATAAAGACTACAATGTGAATAGCAACCCTGGAGTTAAGCCCATTTCTGAAGATGGCAGTGGGATCTCTTTCACCTATAAGACATGATTTGTGAATGAGGATGGGGTGCTTCTGCTGGGAAGGCAACCAATAAAAGCCCACTACTTCCAGATGGCAAGAAAGTGGCAGGGCCCCAGCCCCTATCACACATTCTCTCCTGGGAAGTAGGCCCCCAGACAATTACATGGAAAATGAAAGCAATTTGGGGAACACAACATTCTGCCTTTGATTGCTTACTATTTGCCAAATACACAAAATATTCATTCTCATCTCTGTAGCTCTTTGACCAATAACTGGGGGAACAACTGGGTGGGCAATATTTTCCCCTTTATAGAGATGAAGCAAATCAGGTTTCTTGCTACTCACGATGAGCCCAACTCACACTTACTGCAGTGATAATTTCCTGCTTATACCCTGTGAGAAGGTTAGAGAGAGTTAGAAGATGGTTCCCAGCTACCACTGCTGACTTCTGTGAAAGGGATCACAATAAGAAGTCCCACATAGAGTGGGAGAAAAATGTGGAACAAAACTCAACATCATAAAAAATACCAAACTTACTGTTCTGATAGAAACTGGTGGAACCCCTGAGACTATGGCCCTTAGACACCGTTCAAATTTGGAACTGAATTCACCCTTGCTGCTCAACTTTCAGCCAAACAATAGACAAGCCTATAAGGTGAACAATAATACAATAATACCAGGGAGGTACATCCTCATTAGAACAATCAACCACACAAGTTCAAAAGGGCAGAATTTGCCCAAGGATAAAGCTGAGAAGGCAGGAATGGATAGGAAAGAAAAACAAAGGGAAATGGTAATGACGGGGAGGAAGTAGGAAGAGTACTGTATTGCAAAGAATCTCACAAAACAAAAGTGTATGAATTGTTGAATGGGAAATCAGTTTGCTTTGTAAACTTTCACCTCAATCACAACTTAAAAAAAAAAAAGAAAAGAAAAAGATCTGACTAATGGAAAATTTTAAAAAAAGAAAAGAATTGAGAGGTTGAGAGACAGAGAGACCAAAGAAGAAAGGGCGGAAAAAGCCGAAGAGATTCAAAGTGAGAAAAAAGGAATGCTACAGAGTTATGGGGCTAAACAAAGAAGTAGCAACTGCCATCAAATTACTAAATATTTAAAGTTGAGAAGGATATTACACTTGGCTAGCCTGCACTGAGATGTAAAGTATAAAATACACACTGGATTTCAATGACTTAGTACAAAAATAAATAATAATGTAAGTAAATCATTGATACATTCTAAAATAATATGGATATTAAATAAAATGCATTAGAGATGAAGATAAATTTCACTTCTTTTTACATTGTTAATGTAGACTCAAGAAAGTTTCCCATTGAAATTGAGAACATGACAAGGGTGCCCACTCTCACCACTCCTATTCAATATTGCATTGGTAGTCCTAGCCAAAGAATAAGACAAGAAAAAGAAATAAAATGTATTTATATTATAAAACAAGAATTAAAGTTACTTCTATTCATAGATGATATGATTCTCTATATAGAAAATTCGAGACAGTTTTCTGCAAGAAAACTTCTAGAGCTAACAGAGGAATTCAGCAAAGTTGCAGGGTACAAAGTCACCAAACAAAAATTAGTTGCATTTCTATACAATAGCAATGGAAAATCTGAAAGGGAAATAATTCCTTTTATAATAATATCTAAGAGAATAAAATAACAAGGAATAAACCTAACTGGGGGTGTGAAGGACTTTTACAGTGAAAAGTATAAAACACTGCTAAAGAGATCAAAGAAGACTCAAATAAAAGGAAAGATGTTCCATTTACTTGGGTTGGAAGACTTAATACTGTTAACATGTTAATACTGCTTTCTATATTGAATCTATAGATTCAATGCAATCCTAATCAAAATTCCCATATATTTCTTTGCACAAACAAAAATTAACCCTTAACTTCATGTGGAATGGCAAGAGGCCCCAAAAAGCTAAACCAATGTCAAAAGAGAAGAACCAAGTATGAGGATTCATGCTTCCCTATTTTAAAGCATATTATATGGCCGCAGTAATCAAAACAACCTGGTACTGTCATAACAATAGATACATAGGCCAATGGAATAAAATTTTAAGTCCAGAAATAAACCTACACATTTCTGGTCAATTGGTTTTTGACAAGGGTGCTGTTTTGGTTCTCTGTTGTTGTTGTTGTTATGTGCCGTCGAGTCAAACCCAACTCATAGCGACCCCTCCTTGGGTTTCCAAGGCAGTATCACTACGGAAGTAGGATTGCCCAACCTTCCTTTCAAGGAGTGGCTGGTGGGGTTGAACCACCAGCCGTCTGGTTAGCAGGCAAGTGTCTTAGCCACTATGCTACCAGAGCTCTAGTGTTGCTATAACAGAAATACCACATTTGGATAAATTAAACAAACAGGGATTTATTCCCTTACAGTTTAGAGGTTAGAAGTCTGAGTTCAAAGTGCCAGCTCTAGGGGCTGGATGAAGGCCCCTTAACCTTGGGCTTCAGCTCTACCACTTGCTTCCAGCCCCACTAAAGCTGGAGGCATCTCTTAATCAGGCACATGCTGGCTGCTGAGGCTGACAAACCCAAGGTTGACAAATAAAATGGCACAGTCTCAAGATTAGCAAGCAACATAGCAGGTCACTAGTACAAATCCAGAAATAGTATCAAGATCAGCAGGCAACATGACAGGTCACTCACTGATGACTCGGTCAAATGTAGGATCTAGATGTGCCAAGAAGCTGAAGATCTTTCTCTGGAAGCAGGCCACACCCCAAAGGCAAGAATGATTGCACCACTTTCAAAAAAAAAAAAACAAACAACTCAATGCCATCAAGTCAATTCTGACTCCTAGCAACCCCCGCTGGGTTCCCAAGGCTGTAAATCTCATAGAAGCAGACTGCTTCATCTTTTTCCAGCAGACTGGCTGGGGGTTTGAACCAACAACCTTTTGGTTAGCTGCCAAATGCCTTAACCACAATATCACCAGAGCTCCTTGGTTGCACAACCAGAAGTGTGTAACCAATGTCACTGAAATGTACATGTAGAAACAGTTGAATTAGTATATATTTTACTGTATATTCTCAACAACCCACTTGCTGCCATAGAGTCAGTTCTGACTCATAGCACCCTATAGGACAGAGTAGAACTGCCCCGTATGGTTTCCAAGGCTGTAAATCTTTATGAAAACAGACCGCCTCATCTTTCTCCTGCAGAGTGGCTAGTGAGTCTGAACTGCTGACCTTTTGATTAGCAGCTGAATGCATTAACCACTGCAGCACCAGAGCTCCTTCTCAATAACAAAATAAAATTAAAACACTACAAAAGAAAGATAAAATTTTGAATTGCATGTCTGACTCAAATTTTTGGTCCTCTGGGTGGTACAAATTCTCTACATGCTCGGTTGCTTACTGAAAGGTTGGAAGTTTGAGTCTACTTCAAGGTGCCTTGGAAGAAAGACCTGGCAAATACAAAAAAACAGCCACTGAAATCCCTATGGAGCACACATCAATATTGACACACATGGGATTGCATGAGTCACAGCTGACTCAATAACAACTAGTTCTGTTTTATCATGTTTTTACTGGCCAGCATTGATCTAGGCCCAGAAATTCACCAGGGCCCTGATACCTGGTTGCCTTGTGAGAAGAGTTTTTGAACTTTTTGCATCATTACTGACAGTAACGGCAAAATAAGTGAATGATTGACTGAAAAGATGGCATACAGTAAATGGTAAATATCCAACTTTGTGTCTATGCAGATTACTCTAAATGTTAAAGAAGTTTTCATCTAGTTTAAGTGGCAGACATATTTGATGGATAAGGATCACACATCCTCATATTCATTACTAAGAATTAAATTGGAACAAGCCACTATCTCATAAGGGTGACTTCTGTTTAAGGTAATCACTTTTTCAGTTAACTTGTGTGAGAAAAATGAGACTCCCTAGCAAGAATGACTTTTATTAATAATTTCATCAGAATGTATCAGCCATTATTAAAGATAGTTTCCAAGTGAGATTTTACATATGCTTCAAGCAGATAAATCGTGGGTTACATAGTGAACTTACATAAATGTAGACGGATTATACTTTATTAAATGCACTGGGTTATAAATACTCTGACCTTGTTTACAAAAGAAGCTGGTTTGTTCACATAGTGAAGACATTAATTTGCCATTCAGCTTGGGCTGATTACTTATAAGCTGCTCTCTTCTGACCAATAGCTCTGACTTACAAACCTGGCCCTGTTAAAGGATAGTAGGTAGGGTTGTGCTGCCATCTATAGCTGGAAAGGAAAAAAGAATTTGCAGCAGCTTCTGACAAATCTAGCATAGTGCATAAGGCACTTAACTATTATCCAGAAGTCTGGTAGTTCGAACCCACCAGCCACTCCTTAGACGGAAGGTTGGGCAATCTACTTCCGTAGTGATACTGCCTTGGAAACCCAAGGAGGAGTCGCTATGAGTCAGGTCCGACTCGACGGCAAATAACAACAACAACATAGGAAAGAAAAAAAAACCAAACTTTCTGCTGTCAAGTGGGATCCGACTCATAGCAACCTCTCCTTGGGTGGTTTCTGAGGTGGTATCACTACAGAAGTAGATTGCTCAATCTTCCTTCTGAGGAGTGGCTAGTGGGTTTGAACCGCAAGCTTCCTGGTTAGCAGTCAAATGCCTTAGGCCCTATGCCATATAAAAAAACAAAAACTCACTGCCATCGAGTTGATTCTGACTCACAGAGACCCCCTTTGGGTTTCCAAGGCAGTAAATCTTTGAGAAAGTAGATTGTCCACTCTTCCTTCTATGTTGTTGTTGTTGTTATGTGCCATCAAGTCAGACCTGACTCATAGCGACCCCTCCTTGGGTTTCCGAGGCAGTATCACTACGGAAGTAGGATTGCCC
>NW_006921695.1:7807419-7810823 GCF_000298275.1 Orycteropus afer afer | reverse complement strand
AGGCAGTATCACTACGGAAGTAGGATTGCCCAACCTTCTTTCCGAGGAGTGGCTGGTGGGTTTGAACCGCCAGCCTTCTGGTTAGGAGTCAAGTGCCTTAGGCACTATGCTACCAGAGCTCCTACTACACCACTAGAGCACCTTAATTTCTCTTTATATCTGAATCAAATTCCATTGTATGATATTCCACATTTTTTCCATTCATTCATGTGTTGTTGGACATGGGTTATTTCTACTTTTGGTTATTTATGGACAATGCTGCAATAAATATTGATGTACAAGTGATTTTTGAGTCCCAGCTCAAGGAGTAGAATGGCTAGCCGTAGAATTGTTAGGCCATATGGTAATTCTGTGTTTAAATTTTTGAGTAACTACAAAAGAGTTTTCCTCAGAAAAGGGTTGAGTGCAGCTGCAACATTTTACAATCCCACCAGCAATGGATAAGGATTCCAATAAGTTGTTTTCTGTTTTTCTGATAATAGCTGTGCTAGGAGCTCTGGTCATTTCTTCCATTTCCTTTAGCTACTCTCTGCTCAAGGACAATTTTCAGGATCTCTTCTGACATCCATTTTGGTCTTTTCTTCCTTTCTCATCTTTTTAATGACCTCTTGCTTTCTTCATGGATAATGTTCTTGATATTCTCCCACAATTCTTCTGATTTTCGGTCCTTGGTGTTCAATGCATCAAATCTATTTTTTAGATGGTCTCTGAATTCAGGAGGGATATGTCCAAGGTCAAACTTATACTATTAACCCTTCAGGTTCACACTCCAGAAACTCCCTCCACTTTCCCCTAAGTAAGGAGAGTGTTCAATAAATGTGTTGAATTGCTGATTTGGATTTTCACAGAGTGTGCATGACAGTTTGAATCAATCTTACTTTCCTCTCAAGGGCCAGAAGATTCAATATAAGAGACCTACAGATAAGGAAACTAATTTTCCTATGGCTATACAATAAGGGACAAAAACCAGGCTTCAAACTAGATCTTAATTCCAGGTCATCCATGCAGCCCCCTTACTGAAAGAATGTGGATCTGTGCCTGGGTCCTTGCCTAAATATGTGCAATTCCTTTAGTCCTTAAGTGCATACTTTGTATTTACTCTATTTGTAGTATTCTTACAGCTGTCTTCTCTCCCAAACCCCAGTAAACACAAGACCAATCTATGAAGGGCTCTTATTTGCCAAATTCTCCTACCTTTATAGCAGTTAGATCTCTTTCATTTATACATGCTCCACTCCTCATTGGGAGCTCTGGTGGTGTAGAGCCTAAGGCATTTGACTGCTAAACAGAAGTCTGGCAGTTCAAACTCATCAGCCACTCCTCAGAAGGAAGACTAGGCAATCTGCTTCAGTAGAGATACTGCCTCAGAAACCCAAGGAGGGGTCTCTATGAGTACATTCTTTATTCCATATTAAGCTACAAAACAGACCTATTGGAGCAGATGCTCATACTACTAGGAATGGTATGGAATACTTCCTAGCGAAATATATTTTGCAAACCATCTGCAAAAACCGAAACAAATCAATTGCCATCGAGTCAATTCCAACTTATACTGACCATATAGGACAGAGTAGAACTGCCCTGTAGGGGTTCTGAGGCTTTAATCTTTAAGAAAGCAGATTGCCACCTTTTTATCCTGCAGATTGGCTGTGGGTTTGAACTGATGTCCTTTCAATTAGGAGCCCAGCGCTTAACTGCTGCACCACCAGGGCCCCTTATAAGCCTTTTCTAGTCTCCCTAAAAAAAATCGCTCAAATGTCAAATGCTGGGCATAGAGTTGAGCTCTCCTAAAAATCAGATAAAAAGCTCAGACAAGGAAAAAGCATGGTGTTAAAAAACAGAAACAACAATAAAAATACTGCTTCCTTTAGGGAAAGGAAAAAGAAAACTGCTTTTAAAGGTACCATTAAACAATAATCCTAAACAATAATCCTATAACCAATATGTAAGTCTGTCATTTAATATCAATGAAGCCAAAGTAAACAAAACATAAGTATGCCTATTTGCCAAAGGCAGATTCTTTGAGTTTAACCAAGCCCCCCCAAAAAAAAACATAGCTGCTTCCAACTCCAGGTGTTTCAGAGTAGAACTACGCTCCCTAGGGTTTGCAGTGGCTGTAATCTTTTGGAATTAGATTGCCTTGCCTTCCTTTTGATGTATCTCTGGATGGATTTGAACCATTAGTAGTCATGCACTTAACCATTTGTACTATCCAGGGACTACTGAATTTAACAGCCCAAAGCAAATAAATAAATAAGTTTCTGAAGTAGACCAAAGAAATATTATTATGAAAGGATTAAATTATGGTGGATATTTTCATATTTTATAGTTCTCTGGGTATTTTTAACAGGACTTCTGTGCAAGAGATTAATATCACATCAGAAAAATGTATATCAAGATGGTATCGATAATATTATTTAAGTCTTATCTTCTGGAAAAAGGAAATGAAATGTTTAAAAAACACCTTTCTAGACAGTTACTAAAAGTGAATAAATAAAAGAGAAAGAAAATTATCTACTAAAAAGATAACTATTTGGAAATACAAAAACAATGTATTGTGTTCATTTTAAAAAATACTTTCCATTTCCTTTTCATTTATACTTCAAGAACAATGTAGATAATAGAGGTGAGGAAGAGGAAGAAGAAGTATTTTGTGGTTAAGCACAAGGTAGACAGATAGCTAAACAGCTGCTGTCAAGTCAGCCCTGAATCACGGTGACTTGTGTACAACACAATGAAACGTTGCTTGGTCCTACACCGTCCTCACAGTTGCTGCCTGTTTGAGTTCATCGAAAAGTCTACAACCTTTCGGAAGCAGACTGCTACACCTATCTTCCTAGGCACCACTGGGTGAATTTGAACCACCATCCTTTCCGTTAGTAACTGAGCACTTAATTGTTTGCACTACCCAGGGACTCCCTTCTGTAATGTACTACCTGTGACCTTAAATACAATTGACAAAAAGCTCTCTCCTGGGCCTCTCCACAAAGAAGCAAAAATTAAATCAAGGGCAGCAGACACGTGGGTGTCCTCTCCAACCTCAGGAGCACAGCAGCCTTACAAGCAAAGACTTAGCAGCAGAAAATCTTCAGCAAGGGCAAGCAGCCTCAAGGGGCCTCTGCTGCTGTTGACAGAGGCAAAAATAAGATCACAGAGGAAAAAAAACAAGAGAGAGAGAGACTTTAAGGCCTTTTAGTCTTAATTGGGAAAAGTAAAATATACTGGTTTTCAAGACATCTGGGTTCCAATGCACCAGAGTGCTAGTATGGTTCTACCTTTTAATTGGTAATGTCCTGCTAGGGAAGACCAGTGGGAGCTCTGGTAGCATAGTGGCTAAGGCACTTGACTGCTAACCAGAAGGCTGGTGGTTCAAACCCACCAGCCACACCTCGGAAGGAAGATGG
>NW_006921695.1:7804012-7804679 GCF_000298275.1 Orycteropus afer afer | reverse complement strand
GGAAGAAATGACAAGATAAAAGAGCTGAACTGAAGATTTCAAAGAGCAGCTCGAGAAGACAAAGCCAATTACTATAATGAAATGTGCAAAGACCTACAGTTAGAAAACCAAAAGGGAAGAACATGCTTGGCATTTCTCAACTGAGGAAAATATTTAAGCCTTGAGTTGCACTACTGAAAGATTATATGGGCAAAATATTGAATGATGCTGGAAACATCAAGAGAAGATGGAAGGAATACACAGCGTCACTGTACCAAAAAGAACTGATTGATCTTCATCCATTTCAGTAGATGGCATATGATCTAGAACCCATGTTATTGAAGGAGGAAGTTGAAGCTGCAATGAAGGAATTGGCAAAGAACAAGGCTCCAGGAATTGACAGAATACCCACCAAGATATTTCAAGAAACAGATACCCCACTGGAGGCACTCACTTGGTTATGCCAAGAGATTTGGAAGACAGCTACCTGGCCAACTAACTGGAAGAGATCCATATTTGTACCCATTTCAATGAAAGGTGATCCCACAGAATGTGGAAATTATAGAACAATATCGTTAATATTGCAGGCAAGTAATATCTTACTGAAGATAATTCAAAAATGGTTGCAGCAGTATATTGACAGAGAACTTCCAGAGGTGCAAGCTGGATTCAGAAGAGGACATGGAAC
>NW_006921695.1:7775260-7802932 GCF_000298275.1 Orycteropus afer afer | reverse complement strand
AGAATAGCCAGACTTCGTCTCACCTACTTTGGTCATGTTGTCAGAAGGGACCATTCCCTGGAGAAGGATGTCATGCTTGGTAAGGTGAAGGGTCGATGAAAGAGGGGAAGGCCCTCAACAAGATGGATTGACATGGTGGCTGCGACGATGGGCTCAAGTATAGCAAGGATTTTGGAGCTGATGCAGGATCGGGCTTTGTTTCCTTCTGCTGTGCATGGGGTCACTGAGTCAGAAACGACTCGATGGCACCTAATAACAACTGCTTCCAAAAACCAAACTCACTGCTGGCGAGTCAGATCTGACTCATAGTGACCCCTCCTTAGGTTTCCGAGGTAGTAACCCTATGGAAGTAGGTCACCCATCTTCCTTCCAAGGAGTAGCTGATGGGTTTGAACGCCAGCCTTAGTGGCTGGGAATTGGCTTGTTTTGAAACAAGTGTCAATGTGAGGCCAATGCTGAGATAATTCAGTGACAGCTCTTTGTTGTTGCTGTTGTTAACTGCTATCCAGTCAGCTCCAACAAATGGAGATTTCATGTATAACAGAACAAATTGCTCCTGTGGCATCTTCATGATCATGGGCATGTTTGAGTCCATCGTTGCAGCTATTCTGTAGTGCCTTCCAACACAGGGACGTCACCTTCCAGCATTGCATTGTATAATATTATTGTAATCCATGTTTGTCATTGGCTAATTTTCAGAAGTAATAGGTAATTTTTTAGATTCTTTTAAAAAGAGAGCACATCAAGAGATTCAACCTTGAACCTAATTCCTTCTGGGACTCTGAAGAACCATCCCGTTAGAGACAGGTCCACCTACAGCTTGGGAAAACTCATCCATGCAGACTACAAGAATTCCTCTGGCTAGGGCTAATCCAAACAAAAATTTGGATTAGTTTCTAGATTTATTTTTACTTAAAAATGTTATATGATGAACTGATGAAGCAACATAATTTAATTATGTAATAATTTTAGACTGATATCCTGGAGATAATTCTTTGTGGTAGGGGCTGCCTTATGCATTGTTGGATGTTTGACAGCATCCTTAGCCCTACGTAATAGATGCTATATCCTATATTTGCACCCCCTTCTCACTCCACCCCCATATTTGTGATAACTCTGAGCAAATGTTGATTAAAATGGAGCAAATGTTGATTGAAAGGGCCTGGTGAGAGGTTGAATGTAACAACACCACACACACACACAAAACCTCATAGCAACACTTAAGTACAACAGAACAAAACACTGCCCAGTCCTAAAATACAGTAGTTCCCCTTAATACCAATTAATGCAGCAAGCATCCAAAGAAGACAGAAGATAGAAGATGTTGGCCAAAAAGAATTGGCCAACATTCAACCATTTCAAAAGGTAGCAGATCAAGAACTGATGGTATTGAAGGAAGAAGTCCAAGTTGCAAGGCTCCAGAACTGACAGAATATGCATTGAGATATTTCAACAGATGCAGTGCTAGAGGTACTTGCTCATTTATGCCAAGAAACTTAGAAGACAGCTACCAGGACAACCAATTGGAAGGGATCTATTTTGTGCCCAGCCCATTGCAAAGAAAGGTGATCCATCAGAATGTGGAAATTATTGAATAATATCATTAATATTACACACAAGTGAAATAATGCTGAAGATAATTCAAAAACAACTGCAGTGGTACATCAACAGGGAACTGCCAGAAATCCAAGCCAAATTCAGAAGAGGACATGGAACAAGGGATAGATACCACTGCTGATGTCATAGGGGCTTTGATTGAAAGAATACCAGAAAGATGTTTACCTGGATTTTACTGACTACTGCAAAGGCATTTGATTGTGTAGATCATAACAAATTATGGGTAACACCGGAAAGAGTGGAAATTCCAGAACACTTAATTGTGTTCTTAAGGAACCTGCACATAAATGAAGAGGCAGTCATCAGAAGAGAACAAGTCAACATTGCATTACTTAAAATGAGGAAAGTATTTCTCAGAGTTGAATCCTTTCACCATACTTGTTCAATCTGATTGTTGAGCAAATAATCCAAGAAGATGGATGTGGTAGTTAAGTTTGTGCGTCAACTTGGCTGGGCCTGGTTGAGTGGCTGGGCAGCTGGTGGTAGTGATTCCCCATGATGAGACTGGCGATCAACTCCATGGTGGGACGTACTACAAGCAGCTGAGTAGCTGCTTTAGGGATGTGGTCTGCTTCCCATATATAGAAACAGCTTTGGGAATGGTCTCTGGCCTATGTAATGCTTGGACCCTGCATGTGGCTGTCGTTCAGCAGCCTGCCACATTCTGCAGACCTTAGGACTTTCAATGGACTTGGAATGAATGGCCTGCCATGGGGTTTGGTAACATTGGGACTGTGCCATTTTATTTGTCAACCTTGGGCTTGTTAGCCTCAGCAGCCAGTAGCTACCTGAGTGAAGAGATGCCTCTAGCTTCAGTGGGCCAGGAGCAAGAAGCAGAGCTGAAGCTCAAGGTTGAGGGGCTTTCACACAGCCCCTAGAACCTGTCACTTTGAATTCGGACTTCTAGCCTCCTGAACTGTAAGAGAATAAACTCCTGTTTGACAAGGCCATCCCATTTGTGGTATATTCTTGTCAGAGTATGTCTAGCACTAGGTAACCAGAACACTGGATTATATGAAGAATGTGGCATCAGCACTGGATGAAGACTCATTAACAACCTGTGCTACACAGACGATACAACCTTGCTTGCTGAAAGTGAAGAAGACTTGAAGCACTTACTGATAAAGATCAGAGACTATATAGCCTTCAATATGGATTGCAACTCAATATAAAGAAAAAAAAAATCCTCACAAAATGATAAATGAAGACTGAATTTGTCAAGGATTTCATTTTACTTGGATTCACAATGCACAGAAGCAGCAGTCAAGAAATCAAACAACATACTGCTTTAGGCAAATCTGGTACAAAAGAACTTTTTGGAGGTTAAAAAGCAAAGACCTCGCTTTGATGACTAAAGTGTGCCTGATCTAAGCCATGGTATTTTCAGAAGCCTCATATACATGTGAGAGCTGGAGAGTGAATAAGAAGACCACAGAAGAACTGATGCATTTGACTTGTGGTGTTGGCAGAGAATACTGAATGCATCATGGACTGTTAGAACAAACGAATCTGTCTTGGAGGAAGTACAACCTGAATGCTCCTCAGAATCGAGAATGGCCAGACATTCTCTCTCATACTTTGGTCATGGTGTCAGAATGGACCAATTCCTGAGGAAGAATATCATGCTTGGTGTGGGGTTGGTGAAAAAGGGGAAGACCCTCAACAAGATGGACTGACAGTGGCTGTGACAATGGGCTCAAGCATGGCAACAACTGTGATGGTGCAAGACAGGGTAGTATTTCATCCTGTTGTACATAAGGTCACTATGAGTCAGAACTGACTCAACAGCACCTAACAACCACCACCAGCTAATTATTACCAATACTACAGTTATACCAATTATTGATTAAGACACTAAAATTAGTACATTCACACAGCAAAACTAAACCAGCTGCCATCAATTCCAACTCATGGCAGCCCATGGATGTCAAAGTAGAACTGCACTCTACAGGATTGTCAATGACTCTAATCTCTCAGAAACAGATCACCAGGCCTTTCTAAAAAAAGTGAGAAAATGGGAATGGAATGTACAACTCTATTCAATTAGAAGTACTTTTAGAGAATTTTATTTAACTATAAATTTATCACCAACATTTACAGTTTTGCTAAATATATTAAGAATAAAATGTAAATTAAATACTCTGAAAGTATATTTTTAATGAAACATAGTCTTAGTAGCATACAGACATATAAGGTCAGTGGTTTTATTGCATTGTTAGAAAATTATATTATAAAGATACGAAAGAAAATCAATGGATGTCATTATTTGTTTATTTTACAATCAGTATGCCATCATTTACCATTATGGCTGTAAATTTTCATTCTGCCCAACAGGTTTCAAAGAATAGTTTATTACATGCCTTAATAAAACATTTAAAATATTTACAAATTCAAAATAAATGTTTCATAACTGAAAAAATTCACCTGAGAATTCATTATAACATTGTCATTTGTTTGACTCATTTTTTTCCCAAGTTGTTAACGTGGCAGAAGGTCCACATGCAACCTGTATCGTCATCTACTGCATTAAATATATTTAATTCCTCATTTGCAATAGGTTGAGCATTACACTATAGTAAATTATAAAACTTACACAGTAGAACTGTGGTTATATCCACATTTGCTTTGAATGGGAACAATTCAACAAATTATTTGCTATAGCTATAGAATTCAAATAAGGAAAAAAAAATTAAAGTAATGTTATTCACTGAATTAGACATAACAGCTTTTTGCAAATCATCAAGCATTGAGAAGGTCAGTTCATAAAACAAGGAACAATGATCATGTAAATATGCAATGTACAAACTGAAAACAGTCTATTCAAAATTCTGCATGAAGGAAAAGGTATACACTGTATACACATTATCCTGTCATTTGTCTTCGGCAGACTCAAAAAAAAAAAAATACAAACTTGAAACAAATTTTCTTAAAAAAACTTCGTCAGAAGTTAATGGTAAATTAGGCATAAATGTGTAATGCTATGCAATATATAGAAAACTTCCCCATCTTATGGCCAAATGAGAAAAGTCTTTTTTATCTCTCCATCCAGCTGTACTATAACTTGAAAAATCATGTGGGTATGAGGTAGTGTAGTTACTTGTATTACATGCTGGCTGTTAAAAGTAATGCTATATTTTAAGAAATATTGCAGTTGGCCAATAATCAGAACACCATTAAAATAAATCCATAATACTAAACTGTTTATATGTAGAGAGAAACTTAAACCAAGTGCCTTAAAAATCTCTGGAGACAACTTAATTTCATCACAAAATAGTAAGTAACCTTTCAAAGCAGTTATCTACAGAAGCAATGAAAGAAAAGATTATCTGACATTTGAACATACACAAATCGAAATGACAAACAGTTCAGTGTACACTGAGGTAGAAAATCAAGGATTCCATTGGCTTGTATAGAGTTTACATTGTGTAAACCAGCAGTTTTTATATTATTTTATATTGTGAAGCTGAAAATTAAAATTACAACTATCAAAGAAAGAGCTACATGGGGATATTTATACACAATTCTTTTGTAGTATGGAACACATTATAACAGAATTACCAATTTCCCTGACAAATTCTTGAGTGTACTTATAAAAGCTTCTAGAAATTAAACAAGCCCAACTAGTTTCCTCTTATAACTACTAAGTCAATAACAGAGATAACATACAAACCACTGAGAATATCATACACACACACACACACACACTCTCACTCTCTCTCTCTCTCTCTCTCTAAGGTAACATTTGACCAATTACTCTGAAAATATTAAGACTGGTCCCATATACTCCTGTGGTACTTGCTTCAGACTCATCCATTCCTGGCAGACTGTTGTCCCCTACATTAGTCACACAGGACCTTCACTAGACTCAGGGTGCACTTTATAGAAATGTCTCCTTCAGATGTCTGAAATGAAGTCTTTCCTAATGCAAACAGTAAACAACTTTTTTGTACCCTTTAAAACTGGGTTCTGTAGATGTTTCTGTGAATATGAGCATATGCATTTTTTTTTTCATTGTCGAAAGGGTACAAAACTTTCATTTGATACTCAAATAAGTCTGTAACACAAAAATGGCTAAGAATCATTGCAAAATGTTATGGGATAGGCAAAGAATGATTATGAAATGCTCAAGTCAAAATGGTTTTTGTGCCCTTATACCACATCAAATTTGAAGGAGAGAGCAAAGATTAAATCTGGTATCCAAATTCAAACCCACAATGGATCAAGATCTACTTTTCCCCAAATTTCATCCTATTTCACAAATCTACATGGTTTCTGTAGGTACATTTTAATTTACTATGTGTTTCACAAATAAACCACAAGACCCCAAAAATACAATGGAAAACAATCAATCACCACTCCTGGTAATGTAAACAATTTTCGTTGCCCCTGATGTCTGGTCTTCTTGTATCGTTAACCAATGGCGGGATGGTAAACAGCCTTGTATTTTTGGTAATCTCTCCAGGATCCTAAGGAAGCTAAGATAACACAGCCAATGCATTCACTCATTCACCCATGCCCCTGTATCCTGAGTCCTATTTCTTCTTCCAAAGGGACAAGAATGTCAGGAGTGGGCTGAGATGTGGTAGGGACTAAAAAGAAAAGAAAACAGGACAATGATACTTATCTATTGTTTATGCAGCCAGAATTTCCATGACTGATATTGGTAAACTCCCCACCTTAGGCCAACCACCTGTCTTTACTAAATATTCCCATGTAGCTTGAGAGTCACAATGAAGTCCAAACAACCTCTGGCTTCAGTAGGAGCTAAAGAGCAAAGTTCTAGGATTCAGGCAAGATGCTTTATTTTTCACACTGCAGTCCTACACAAATATGTAGTCCTACAGTGGCCAAAACCTTACTTCTGATTAGGAGAACACTCTTTCATCATTGCTTGGGGGAGGTGGGAGGGGATCTTCCCTTTCAGTATACTGCAAAAAGGGCACATTATTCATTAGAAAGAACTGTCTGCAGATGTTTCAAACTGTTAAATTGTTGTTTGATATGCTGCAGTTCTCATGCTCATATTTATTTTGAATACTGGGAAGAGTTATTACTAATGGTTATTACTCTTTAAAATATGAATATTAAAGGTCTACTGAATTTTCACATGTGATTTTTCAGTATCCAGGAGGTAAATCATTTCTGCATCTCTTATGGAAGTCAAGAAGTTAAGGTTGACTTAAGAGAAATTACCCCAGAAACAATACATACAGTTAAGAGACAGATGGCTGTATTAGGCTTTGAAAAAAATGTCAAAACCTCAGTAGAAAATTAGATGGTTTGAAGGTAGTGAATGCAAATCCATGTTTACTCATCAGTAGTACACTTATCAGTCATCTGCTGACAGAAATCTGAAATGCCTCCACTCTGACGACACTGTTCCATCAGCCCAGAACGCGCACAGGCAGCTATGGACGTCTGCTGTGACTCTTGCCCCCCCTCACAACCAGACTCGGACCCATTGTTTTCTCTTGCACAGGGGTAGCAAGGGCCTTGCTCACTGGCAGGCAGCACAGCTGGAGGCCCATCAGGTAAGCTAAAAATTGATGGTAATACCAGTTCACCATGAGACGTACTTTTTTCTTTTTCAGAAATTAAAAACGAAAGTGGGCAATCTGAGGCTGAGTACTTGGCAAGGATCTGTATTTGTTCTTGACTTAGAGCTGCTTCTTTACAGACTTGCTGGCAAAGTCCAGTTAGGTTCTGCTTTGTCTCACCCAGAGTTGACAAGATGTGATCTCTTTCCTTCAACAAGCTCTCTTTTTCATTTTGCTGTGAAAAGGGTAAAGAGAACACAGACTTGTATTAGTTTAGTACCCAATTACCATCTCTAAGGTGACTAAACATCCACATCTATAGCATGTTTTCCTTAAATAAGATCAAGTAGAATTTTTCCTTCCAATTTAATTCTAATATATAAATATCAAAGGCCACATCCTCATCCAAAACCCTCGGTGGTTAGAGGAGGTCAGAAGATGTGGTCTTCTTGCCTCTTTGGCAACATTTTACATGGAATGAAGACAAAAGTCCTCTTAAACAAGTACAGTGAACACAGCTTAACTAGTTAGAGACAAATCACGGCAAGAGTCTACTTATGACTGATGTTTGTTGAGTATTTACTTTGTGCCAGATTTCGGGCTAGATGTTTTCAAATAAGCAATCTCCGGTAATGCACACATTGGCTTTGTTGATTTAAGTGATATTAAACCCCCATTTTACAGATGAGACATAAAGTTTAGCATCTCCAGAGTCAGGAAGTTAGTGTATTAAATTTCTAAAGTGTGAAAGGTTTTTTTTGGGGGGGATTTTGTGTGTGAATTATTATTTTAAATTTTATAGGAAATTCTACCACGGAATTTTTCAGAAGTTTTTCCTAATTCCTGCCTTTCTGTCCACCATCATTTATTACTGCTGACTGCTTATCTTTTTCTATTATTGCCCACCTCATCCTTCCTCTTCTACCACTTCACTGCTTCTAATTTACTACGCTAGGAGCTCTGGTGGTACTATGATTAAAGCACTGGGCTGCTAACCAAAAGGTTCAAACCCACCAGCCACTCCACAGGACAAAGATGATGCAGTCTGCTTCCATAAAGATTTATAGTCTTGGAAACTATGTGGACAGTACTATTACTCCTTCCCATAGGGTAGCTATGAATCAGAAACAACTCAATGGCAGTGTGTTTTAATTAGGAGCTCTGATGGTGTAGTGCCTAAGGCATCTGACTGCTAACCAGAAGGCTGGCAGTTCAAACGCCAGCCACTCCTTGGAAGGAAGGTTGGGCAATCTACTTCCGTAGTGATACCGCCTCAGAAACCCAAGGAGGGGTCACTATGAGTCAGATCCGACTCGATGGCAGTGTGTTGTGCTGTGTTTATGAGGTAAAGAACCAAATAATCAAGCCATTTATTTTGAAAAAAAAAACAAAACAAAACTCAGTGCTATCAAGTCGATTCTGACTCACAGCAAGCCCTTCTTGGGTTTCCAAGGTCGTATCTCTACAGAAGTAGACAGCCTGATCTTCCTTCTGAGGAGTGGCTGATGAGTTTGAACTACCAGCCTTCTGGTTAACAGTCAAATTCCTTAGGCACTATATATATCACCAGAGCTCCTGTAAGAGTACTGGGGAACAGGATACTCACAAAGTACCTAAGTAAAACCCATTAACTACTGAACAAAGGCAAAAAGTAACTTTGAAAATGAATGGCAATTCCTACCTACACAGGTGAGACACCCTGACACTCTGTACTTTCTAAAAACGATGCAATATGAAGGATATAACACCACCAATGAATGTTTAATCTCAATCTAAGAACTCAAACTCTTCCATTTTATGTGAAATACAGAGAATGGAGGAATAAATTCAGTAACACCACGAGGAAACAATCAGACAAATATAATAAGCCTGACCTGGACTCTATAAAAGTTATTGCTACAAAAAAAAAAAGGAGGACTTTTCTAGATTAAGACTAAAAAGATATAACCAAATGCATTATATGATGACTGGATCCTAGTTTGAAAAATCAGCATCTATGAAAGATTTTTATGGTATGATTATAGTAATCTGAATATGGATTAGCTATAATATTGGAGGTTTATTAATTTTCTCTGGTAGTGTAGTGCATAAGGCACTTGACTGCTAACCAGAAGGCTGGTGGTTCAAACCCACCAGCCACTCCTCAGAAGGAAGATGGGGCAATCTACTTCCATAGTAATACTGCCTCGGAAACCCAAGGAGGGGTCGCTATGAGTCGAGTCTGACTTGATGGCACATAACAACAACAACATTAATTTCCTCAGATATGATAAAGGTATGGGTCATGTGTGAGAATATCTATTATTAGAAGATGCATGTTTAAGCATTTAGGGATGTGGTAACTTTCAACAGACTCAGAAAATAAAAGAAGAGCAAGAGAGACAGACAGAAGACAGACAGTGAAACTAAGAGGTGAAAGACCATGATCAATGAACTAGGATTCAAAAGGGATCAAAACTGACTTATAGGTTGCGGAGACAAACACCTACCAACCAATCAAGGCAAGGAGACAGACCAGGAAGAGGAAGTATGACAGACTCGGGCAGAGAGAGACAAACAGCAAGAGAGATAAAGTAAATGTGGCAAAATATCAGTAATTGTTGAATGTAAGAAGAAAGAATAATTTATGTCACCATTCATTTAACTTTTCTGCAAGCTTGATATGTTTAGAGTCAAGAATGGGGGAAGTTGAGGTCTGGGATGGGACCAAGAAATATGCAATATCAAGGGGCACCTCGAGATAACTCTGATGTAGATGATCACAGACCACATTTCACATGTGTTGGTCTAGGGCACCAAAGAATGACAGAGAACAGATTACAGATGGGCCCAATAAGAAGGGCCCAAAGAGACATGTATGAGAATGGCAATGTGCTGGGTATGGGGCAGCCAGGAGAGTGTGACTAGTGGATAGAACAGGTTTATTTATGATACAATAATATAGTCTTCATTACAAACTATAAAGTTAAAGACAAATGAGGTCATTTTATAGTTATCCCATCACAACATTAAGGGAGATGAAACAAAATAGTGTCTGAGCACCACAACCCTGAGTTCAAATATGGCTCATGAATATTCTCATTTCTGATCACTTATTATAACTTGATGTCAATTAACAATATCTGAGATATTCTAAGAGAAATATATTTGGTAATTAATTTTTTCTTTAAAGAGTAATATTCCTTTAATTTCAACATTATCTTTGTGACTAAAACAGCATCAAAAACAAGCATATTTTCTAACTTCTGTGTTGATCCTTCCTATTCCTAGAAAAGAACAAATTTGAGCCTTGCAAGGAATCTTATAAAAATAAGAGCTTTGTAATTATTAATAATTTAATATGAACTAACAAATCTCCCTTTGACTTTCCCAGCACATTAAGACTATTAAAGCAACTATTACATATGATTATATTGTTGACCCACTTTGCAAACATTATATGTTTGACTGATTATTGTTATTATAATCAAAACAAGTTTTTCATCCATAGTCTATTATGCTATGGTCCATTATGACTAACTGCAAAAAATTATAAGATTCCTTTCTAGGAAAATGAACAGCCAACAGTCAAAGATCAAAGCTTACTAAAATATGAGGCCCATCACCTATATTCAGACCAAACCCAGGCAGTTAAGTACTGTGAGTTTATGTATAGGCATATTATGTATAGGATTATAAATGAGATCTGTCTTTAAGTCTAATTTCCAGGTAAGTCAAAACAGGTGTATATAGTTTTTATTTAGGTTTACTTTAGTAAGGAGCATTGGTGACATAGTGGTTAAAGCATTCTGCTGCTTACTAAAAGGTCAGTGGTCTGAAACCACCAGCAAGCAGCTCTACAGGAGAAAGATGAGGCAGTCTGCTACTGTAAAGATTTACAGCCTTGGGAACCCTATCAGGCAGTTCTATACTGTCCTGTAGGGTTGCTATCAGTGACAACTGACTCAATGGCGATGTTTTATTTTCTGGTTAGGCTCAAAGCCTTTTTTGATGATTTAAAACTGCATGTGCAGCAAGTGAAGGTAATTGTGATGAAGAATTTGTTGTGAGTAGGGGTTAGTTTGTTCAATAGTTACAAAGTAAAGGCAAATTTATATAACATTAAAAAGCAAGTATGAGTAGTCCCTAAGTCATACATCCATAACCCCGGAGACTTAATTAATATGTTAAATTCAGTCACTGGGTATATGAAAATGACTGTTTAATAATGAAACAAGTAATTTCCCTTAACTAGGTCTGCTAAAATCCCATCCAAACTGTAAAGACTGGGAACACTGCTTGTCTACAGGCCATGTTCCAAAAAGTGGTATCTCAATTTAGAAGAATATCTGTTCACATTCCTCTGTAACCTCAACTCCCCATGCTACCAAACTCAAAGCTGTGAGAGAACTGTAACCAAGATGGGGTGGTTATAACTCCTTTCGGTTCTTCTAGCTTTACAAAAGGCAAGCTCAGTAACAATGCCCGTTAGTAGGGACCAAATAAAGCTCTTAATTTAATAAACATCTATGTTAAGTATCAAATCCTTTTATTCTAGGAAAAGGGCAAGTTTTCTTATTCCTACTAGATAAAAAATAGCACATTTTTGGCTTATTTTCATCTAAGAAAGACACTGTGACAGAATGAAACATATACTGCGTCCTTAAACTATATGTTACATATTGAATTGTGTCACCAAAAAACATACATCAATTTGGCGAGGTCATGATTCTCAGAATTATGAAATTATCCTCTGTTCTGTGATGTGATGTACTTATCCTATGTGTTGTAAATCATGACCTTTATGATGTTAATGGGGAGCTCTGGCAGGGTAGTGCCTAAGGCATTTGACTGCTAACCAGAAGGCTGGCGGTTCAAACCCACCAGCCGCTCCTCAGAAGGAAGGTTGGGCAATCTACTTCTGTAGTGACACCACCTCGGAAACCCAAGGAGAAGTGATACCACCTCGGAAACCTAAGGAGGGGTTGCTATGAGTCAGATCTGACTCGAAGGTAGTCAGTTTGTTTTTTCCATATGATGTTAATGAGGCAGTGTAAGAGGCAGTTATGTTAATGAGGCAGGATGCAATCTAAAGGATTAGGATGTATCTTGAGTCAATCTCTTTTGAGATATGCTGTTGTTCTTAGGTGCCATTGAGTTGATTCTGACTCAAAGACCCTATGTAACAACAGAACGAAACACTGACTGGTCACACACAATCCTTGCTATACTTGACCCCATCATTGGAGCCATTATGTCAAATCATCTTGTTGAGGGTCTTCTCATTTTTTGGTTGACCCTCTACCTTACCAAGCATGATATTCTCCTCCAGGGAATGGTGTCTTCTGACAACATGACCAAAGCAGGTGAGACAAAGTCTGGCCCTTCTCACTTCCAAGGAGCATTCCATCTGCACTTCCTCCAGGACAGATTTGTTCCTTCTTCTCGCAGTCCATGTCAGGTGAATTGCTTGATGTGGCCCTTCTAGCATTGTCCTTTATTTGGTGATATACTGTAAATTCTATTATCCATGTCTGTTTGGGGTGGGGTGGTAGTTAAGGTCGGGTGTCAACTTGGCTGGGCAGCTGGCAGCAGTTGCCATGAGCAACTGAGTAGCTGCTGATTGTTAAAACCATCCACTTAGGTTACTGCTGTCGGAGCAACACAGGTGGGATATATCTTAAGTCCCGCCTTGCTGGAGGGTATAATTCAAATCACCACCCTTAGCTTCCTTGAAGGGTATACCTATGAATCCTCTGGGAAAGTTCGCCCTCCTCTTGCTCCGGTTCTGTGTTTTGGCCCATCGTCATTTCACCCCTGGATTTGAGACAGCAGCTGTCATCTGATCTGCTGATTGAGGTTTGTCAAACCCTGAGAATTGGAGGATCCTCCAGACTTACTTACAGACCTGGGACTTGTTAGCCTGCCAGCCTCCACCACTACTACGTGAGACAATCCCTTGGATGCCTGTGAGTTCTGTGAGGTGTTACAATGAAATACAGAACCCTAAGACAGGGGAGATTACTGAGAGGAGGAGTTAATATCTGAAATGATGGAGTGGCACAGCAGTTTGGACATTTGGGACATCTTTAACCTCTGCCTCATGGGGACCACCAGTCTTGTGCTGATCTTTCTAGGAGAAAATGTTCAAGCACCATGGTATTCTCAGTATTCTTCTCCACCCTAATTCAAAGGCATCAACTCTTCTTTGGTTTATTTACTGTCCAGCTTTCACATGTACATCATGCACACAAAAATACCATGGTTTGGGTTAGGTGCACCTTAGTCCCAAAGTGACATCTTTGCTCTGCAACACTTTCAAAGAAGTCTTTTGCAGCAGATTTGCCCAACGCAATATAATGTCTGATATCCTGACTGCTGCTTCCATGGGTGTTGATTGTGAATCCAAGTAGAATGAAATCTTTGACAACCTTAATTTTTCCTCCATTTATCATGATGTTGCTTATTGGTCCAGTTGTGAGGATTTTTGTTTTCTGTATGTTAATGTCTAATACTAAAGTCTATAGTTTTAGATCTTCATCAGTAAGTACTTCAAGTCATCTTCACTTTCAACAAGCAAGAATGTGTCATCTGCATATCTCATGTTAATCAGTTAACCAGTCTTCCTCTAATCCTTATACCACATTCTTCTTCATATAGTCCAGCTTCTCGGATTATTTGCTCAGCAAACAGATTGAATAAGTAAAATGAAAGGATACAACCCTAATGCACACCCTTACTGATTTTAAACCATGCAGTATCACCCTGTTCTATTCAAATGACAGCCTCTTGGTACAGGGTCCTCCTAGGCACAATTAAGTGTTCTGGAATTCTCACTCTTCACAACATTATCCATAATTGGTTTTGATTCACACAGTCAAATGCTTTTGCATAGTTGATAAAACAAAGGCAAACATCTTTCTGGTATTCCTTCCTTTCAGCCAAATTCCATCTGACATCAGCAATAATATCCCTTATCCTCTTATGAATCCAGCTTGAATTTCTGGAAGTTCCCTGTCAATATACTGCTGCCACCCTTTTTGAATTATTCTCACCAAAACTTTACTTGCATGTAATAGATATTATTATTAATTTCCTCATTCTATAGAATCACCTTTCTTTGTAATGGGCACAAATATAGATCTCTTCCAGTCAGTTGGCCAGATAGCTGTCTTCCAAATTTCCTGGCATAAACAAGTGAATGCCTCCAGTGCTGCATCTGTTTGTTGAAACATTTCAATGGGTACTCCATTATTCGTGGAGCCTTGTTTTTTGCCAATTCCTTCAGTGCAGCTTCGACCTCTTTCTTCAATGCTGTGCTACCTCCTGAAATTGTTGCACATTGACCAATTCTTTTTGGTGCAATGACTCTATGTATTCCTTTCATCTTTTGATGTTTTCTATATCATTCAATATTTTGTTCTTAGAATCTTTCAATATTGCAATTCGAGGTTCAATTTTTTCCTCAGTTCTTTCAGCTTGAGAAGTGCCAAATGTGTTCTTCCCTTTTGGTATTCTAACTCCAAGTCTTTGCACATTCCACTATAATACTTTGTTTTCTCAAGCTCCCCTCTGAAATCTGCTGTTGAGCTTTTTTACTTCATCCTTTCCTCCATTTTTGTTAGCTACTCTCCATTCAAGAGCAAGTTTCAGAGTCTTTTCTGACATGGTCTTCTCTTCCTTTCCTGTCTTTTTAACGCCTCTTGCTTTCTTCATGGATGATGTTCTTGATGTCTACGCATAACTTGTCTGGTTTTCAGTCACTGGTTTTCAATGAATCAAATCTTCTTCAGATTGTTTGTAAATTCAGGTTATTACCAAGGTCATATTTTGGGTCTCGTAGACTTGTTTTAAATGTCTTCAGCTTCAACTTGAACTTGTATATGATCAATTTATGGTCTTTTCCATAGTCAGCTCCTGGTCTTGTTTTGACTGCAGATACTGAGTTCTCCACTGTCTCTCTTGAGATATAAGAGATTAAATGAGAGAATGAGAGAGCAGAGATCAGAGTGGCCTACCACCAACACAAAAGAAGAGCCAGGAAGGGAACACATCCTTTGAACCCAGGATCCCTGTGCTGGAAACCTCTTAAACCTAAGGGTAGATTGCTGCCAAGACACATTCCTTGGATATCTCCAAGGAATGCTAGGTCCACAGACACTGAAAGGAGATGAAGATCTTCCTCGTAAACTGTGAGCCAACATAGAGAAGAAGCCTTCCCCGAGAGCTCACTAACTCACTCACTGCCATCAAAATCGATTCAAACTCACAGTGACCCCCACTACGTTTCCAAGGTTGTAAATCTTTACAGAATCAGACTGCCCATTCTTCCATGGAGCAGTTGGTGAGTTCGGACTGCCAACCTTCTGGTTAGCAGCCAAATGCCTTAACCACTACACCTCCAGAGCTAGGGCCCTGAATTCACACTTCCAGCCTCCTGAACTGTGAGAGAATAAATTTCCATTTGTTAAAGCCATCCACTTGTGATATTTTTGATACAGCAGCACTAGATAACTACAACACTATGCAATCACTAAAATTGGGAGTAGTGAATAGGATTAAGTGGAGAATTCATAGAAAATAGACCAGAAAGCCAGTTATTCTGATACAGAACTTGTAGAGTGTCTTCTCTGGGAGTATTTTGGAATAAATCATACTGGAACAAGTCCTGAATGCCCCATATCTGGGTACATCAGACCCCTGCTAGGCAGGCTGTTCTGACTGCCATAGTGATGCTATGTTTCTACTCTTTGTTCTTGCTCTCAAGTCACAGAAGAGGAGATTTGAGCCAAATTAGGCCATCAGATCCTCTTCTCTTTGAGAGTTTGTTGCTGTCAGGTGCTATCAAGTTGGCTCCAATTCATAGCAACACTATGTACAAGAGAACAAAACACTGCTGGTCCTTTCCAGTAATATATCAATGTTTCACTGCTATTCATTTTTCAGTGGCCAATTTTTTTTAGAAGTGGATGGTCCCATTCTTCTTCCCAGTCGATCTCAGCCTGGAAGCTCTGCTGAAACCTACTGCTATTCATTTTACAGTGGCAAATTTTTTTTAGAAGTGGATGGTCCCACCCTTCTTCCCAGTCTATCTCAGTCTGGAAGCTCTGCTGAAACCTCTCCACCATGGGTGAGCTTGCTGGTTTTTGAAATACTAGTAGCATAGCTTCCAATGTCACAGCAATGAGCAAGCCACCACAGTATGGTAAATTTATTAGTGGTGGTAGGCATTAGAATTCGCTAATTTAAATCTCAATCTGTACTAGGTGCTAGAGCAGAGTGAAGCATTCAGGACCTGTGCTGCCACCAATCTTCCTATACATGCTTGTTGTTGTTGTTATGTGCCGTCGAGTCGGCCCCGACTCACAGCGACCCCTCCTTGGGTTTCCAAGGTGGTATCACTACAGAAGAAGATTGCCCAATCTTCCTTCCAAGGAGTGGCTGGGGAGTTTGAACCACCAGCATTCTGGTTAGCAGTCAAGTGCCTTAGGCACTATGCTACCAGAGCTCTTTATACATGCTTGTTGTTGTTATTTGCCGTCAAGTCGGCCCCGACTCATAGCGACCCCTCCTTGGGTTTCCGAGGCAGTATCACTACAGAAGTAGGATTGCCCAACCTTCCTTCCCAGGAGTGGCTGGTGGGTTTGAACCGCCAGCCTTCTGGTTAGCAGTCAAGTGCCTTTAGGCACTATGCTACTTATATATGCTTAGTAACCCACAAAAAGTATTCTTGGGTATATAGATGAAGCAGGTGTACAGAGAGAAGATGAGAGTAACTATTCCCTTGGTTCTTGGCAGTCTTCCACTTTCTAGTTCCATGTAATTTACAAGGCCTGGCTCTAATCTTTTAAAATGAGACACACTTATACCCTTATAACAAATTCATTTACTCATTCATGCTTCAGATAGTTTCTTTTTCTTGTACCCAGTGAGTCTAAATTAATACAATAGGAAAACAGCGTACTGACCACTCTGAGTTTTGCTTTCATAAAAACTGCTGGGAAACCAAATATTCCTTTTTATTGGAAACTAACCAATAGTTATGTCACTGATCATATAAACCCTTACTATACTGAGAGAGGCAAGGGAAGGGTGAGGCCCAAACTAATAGTTTACAATTTAGGCAACAACATTAGGGAGGAAGCCAATTAAAGAAAAGAAAACTGAAAACTGATCAATAACAGTAACAGCAATAATAAAAATAAACAAGTAGTATTTGTTGAGTGTTTACTATGTACCAAGTACTGTTCTAAATTCTTTACATATATTAACTCATTTAACCATCATAAATGTGTACCTAACTCTATGAAGTAAGAACTAGCATTTTACATTTTATAGATGAGAATCCTGAGGTACAGAGAAATTTAATATCCTGCCCAAAGTTAGTAAGTATTATAGATGAGAGACTCATTCAAAATTGCACTATTTTAAGTTCCAACATGGCCCTTGACTATTAACCTAAAGGTTTATGGTTCAAACCCACCTATTGGTACTACAGAAGAAAAGGCCTGCTGGTCCTAGGAGGCAAAATGGTGTCCTACTAACAGACTGCACACCACATCCCTCTTTCAACAGAGATTTTGAGAAACTCAGGAAAACATATACAAATAATGATCCTAGAGTTACAAGCATCTAATGAGTAGATCAAGTATTACATCAAGTGAAGAAAGGGAAAGCAAGTAGGAAAAAAAGAAAAAAAAGGGCCCAGCAAGCCAGCCAGCTGACCCAAAGAGAAGTCATTAGAAACCAAAGGAGACAGGGGAGGAGAGGGGGAAAAAAAAAAAAAAAAAAAAACAGTAGGTACCAAAAAAAATAAATGAATAAAAAAATAGGAAGAATGTTTGGGGAAAAAAAAAAAAAAAAAAAAAAATTGACGGAACCCACAGACATGAAAGACACAATAGATAGAGCAAGAGGATTTCAAGGTGAGCTAAAGGTGTGTGAAGGGATGAAGATCATGCTGGGAAACAGATCAAGATTTCTGTAGTGGCATAAGCTGCCAGAGTCCCAGAGGAAGTAAGGGAAAGGGAAGAGAAACTCTTTCTGAATAAACAAAATGCCAAATTGGACCCACGGCAGTGGGCTCAAGTCCAACTCTCAGCAACTCTTTTTAGCAGAATTGAGGCCTAGGATTTTGTGACTCATGGATCCTCGCAGAGGAAGGCTGTCTTTTCTCCTATGGGGCGGCTGGTGGTTTGAACTTGCATGGCTTTGACTGACGGCTGAATGTCACCATCAGCAAACCTCTCCAAACAGATGCAGGGGCTGTATCACTGGCTGAACTATATAACACTAAGCACAAAAAACAAGCTTCAGCCTCCTCTCCTGGAGGTCAATTCTGTCAATTTCCTTTGTCCTACACAGGTACTCTGTGAATGAGCAGCCAGATCCCAGAGCTAAAGGCTGAACATAACTAGAAAAATACTTCCTCAATTACCTTATCCTTCCTTTGTTTTTCTATTTTCCTCTTACCCAATTTTTCATCCTTTCTATCTGGTCATTTACCCCTATACCTCCTCAATCTTCTTTCATTTCTACCAAATCTTCATTCCTCTCACCTGCCCACTTTTGTTTTCTCTCTTTTTCTTATATATTTTTTCCCTATTTCTTACCATTTATTTTTATTCTAAATTTTCATCCCTCCTTCTTCTTCTTGGCTTTCTTTTTTTCCTCTCTTCCCCCTCCCCCGCCCACCTCATCCAATGGGAGGAACATATTAACTTTCCACTAGTCAACCACAGGTACACTACACCAATCACCTCACCCAACAGATGAGTAACATCAATAGCTCTTGCACCAAAGGATAAACAACAGTGGATAACACCTGCTAGTCCCAACTGCAATTGCTCTTCAAAAGAGACTTCCACACACAGCACAAGCAGTTATTCCACCAACACAGAGAAAGCTGGAGAGCAATCTGACACAGACAAGCTAACAACCAAAGACATACAACTGCTCCACACTTCCAGATATATTAAAACAAAGTAAAACATAAAACCAGGGTGAAACAAATCAGTACATAATTAACAAATAAAGACAACAAATTTAAAATGTTTAGGAAACAGAAAACTTCAAAAAACAAAACAAAACAGGACAAGATAGTAGAAGCAAGTGTTCAAACTAAGGAATTAGGAAATCTCCCTGAAGAAGAACAAGTAATAGTGCTTTCTGATAAGGAATTCAAAGAATACATATTTAGGATGCTCCAAGAGCTCAAGGAAACCCATAAATAGAAGCAATAAGAAGATATGCAATACCCTTGAATTCAGAAAAATCATTCAAGAGCAAAATGACAAAATAAATACACAATTAGAAATCATATAAAAGCAGCAATTAGAAATCCAGAAGATGAACACTAAAATAACAGACACAGATAACATACTGGAAGGACAAAAGAGTAGACTCAAAATGTCTGAAGAACACATTTCCCAGCTAGAAGGCAAATCCCTTGATGCCAGTTTGTATGTGAAAAAATTAGAACAAGGATTCAAGAGAAATTAAGAAAATGTAAGAATTATATGGGATGACATGAAAAGAAATAACATACACCTGACTGGAATACTAGAACAAGAGGAAGCAAAAGAAAAAAAAAAAAAAACACTGAGAAAATTGTTGAAGACCCTACAAAAAATGCTAAAGGGAGTATTGCCAATAAAGAACCCATAATAGAGAACAGCAAATTCAAATAAAGACACTTGACACCACCACCAAGAAACAAAACCAGAAAAATATTCTCAAAATAAGCTCACAAAAAATGTAAATAGAGGTATATAAGGGAGTGAATTTGCAAACAAAACTAGCAACAAAGAAAATACAGGAAATGAAAAAACTTCCAAATGGAGAGGAAGATAGGCCAATGTCTTAATAGAACAGATTGTTCCAAAGTAAGGGACATAAGAATTTACTTCAGGGTAACCGCAAAGACAATTAACAATCCTTCTAATCAAACTAAGAAAGAAGGAAATCACAAGAATTTAGAAAGCACAAAACCAACAATAATGAAGAAAAGAGGAAAAAAAACACTTGATAACAAAATGAACTCAGTACAGAAAAGTATTTGGAACAAAGTAATCAACAACAAAACAAAAAACACAATATAATGATAGCAATAAATTCATACCTATCACTAATCATATACAGAATGGACTAAATCCACCAGTCAAGAGAAAGAGAGTGGCAGGCTGGATAAGAAAGGAAGACCCAACAATAGACTGCCTACAAAAGATTCACCTTTGACACAAAGATAAAAATGAATTAAAAAATCAAGAGGTGGAAAAAAATATCAAATGAATAGCAACCAAAAAAGAGGAGTGGAAATATTAATTTCTGATGAAACAGATTTCAAGGTGAAAACCAGCATAAGGGACAAAGAAGGGCATTATATGATTTTAAGAGGATCAAATGACCAAGAAGACATTACCACAATAAATATCTATGCACCTGTGGAAGAACTCCAAAATACATAAAGCAAACACTAACTGAACTGAAAGGTAAAATAGACAATTCTACAATAGCTTCAGGAGACTTTAACACACTACTTTTAAAGGACAGAACAACTACAAAAATCTCAACAAAGACACAGAAGATCTCAACATAATCAACCAGCTTGACATACGCATACTCTAACAAAAGCATGATACACATTCTTTTCCAGTACACATGGACCATTCCTCAGAATATACCACGTTAGGACACAAAACAAGCCTCAATAAATTTAAAGACACTGAAATACTACAAAGCATAGTATATTCTCAGATCATGTAATAAAATTAGAAATCAAAAGGAAGATCAAGGAAAAAAAAATCAAGTATGTGAAAACTGAATAATACATTTCTCAAAAACTACTGAGTACCAGAAGAAATAAAGAGCAAAATAAAGAAATTCCTAGAAACAAATGAGAATGAAAATACAAATTACGAAAACCTTTGGGACACAGCAAGCAGTATTCAGAGGTCAATTTATATCAATAAATGCATACATTACAAAAGAAAAAAGAATCATAATCAACACTACTCAACAACTCCAACAATTAGAAAAAGAGCAACAAAAGAAACCTAAGTATCAAAAAGAAAGGAAATATCAACAACAAAAAGCCAAATAATCCAATTAAAAAATGAGCAAAAGACTTAAATAGACACTCCACCAAAGAGGATATTCAGGCAGCCAACAAACATGTAAAGAAATATTCACGATCATTAGCCATTAGAGAGATGCAAATCAAAACAACGAGATTACCCTCTTGCCCCAACACTAGTAGCAAAGTTCAACAAGACAGAAAATAACAAATGCTGGCGAGGACATGGAGAGATTGGGACTCTTGTATACTGCTGGTTGAACTGTAAAATGATATAACCACTGTGGAAAGCAGTATGGTGATTCCTTAAAAAGTTGGAAATAAAAATACCATTTGATCCAGCAATTCCATTACTAGGTACATATCCTAAAGAAGTGAGAACCAGGACAAGAACAGATATATGCACACTCATGTTCATCACAGCACTATTTACAATAGCAAAAAGATGCAAACAAACTAGGTACCCATCAACAGAAGATTGGATAACCAAACTATGGTATATATACACAATGGAATACTATGCAACTATAAAGAATAATGTAGAATCTGCAAAACACCTCATAACATGGATGAACTTGAGGATATTATGCTGAGTGAAATAAGTCAATCACAGAAGGACAAATATCCTATTGATCCATTATTATAAAAAGTCAAGTAAAGGTTTATATATGGAAGGAAATTTTCTTTGCTGGTTATCAGGGATGGGAGGGGAGGGGAGGAAACACTGTTAAATAGGTAGAGACAAGTATTGATTTGAGTGAAGAGAAGGGCAATGTACCAAATATGAGGGATCAGCACAGTGGACTGAGGAAGAAGACATAGAAAGATGCATGGGAGGTACAGACAACAAAGATGAGCCCTTTTGCATATACAGTACTGTGTTGTCAGTGAAGGCAAACATTGATCTACAGATGGACAGATGGGTGGACAGGCTGAACTATTAGGTATGTCTATGCAGGGGGGAGTGTGCCCAGGACCATGTACAGAGTTGGCAGACAATGTTTCTACAAGTGTATTGGTATGTTCTGTAAGAATTCCCAGGTATATAGTAGAGCTGACAAGGGACAAAGTTGTAGTCACTTCTTGGTCACAGCCAGCTAGAGGAAGCAAGTAGTTGGACCTGTTGGCTTGGGACCATAGTTGCAGGGGACATCAAGCTCAATGGTAATAACATACTACACAAAAACATTGTCCCACATCTTACTTTCGTAAGTAGAGACTAGGATCTTAAAAGCTTGCAACCAGCCATTTAGATGCAACGATGGGTCTCTCCTTGTCCAGAGAAAAGAGGAATGAAGAAGGCCAAAGACACATGGAAACAATTAGTCCAAGGGACTGGTACACCATGTGATCCTCAGCCTATATGACTATGAGACCAGAAGAACTAGATGGTGCCCAGCTACCACTGTCAACCACTTGGAGGAGGATCTACATAGGAGATCCTGGATAGCTGATAGAGTGAGAGAACAATGTGGAACAAAACTCAAAATCATTAAAAAAAAAAAAAAAAAGGGACCAGGTATGATGGTCTGAAAAAGGCTGGTGGAATCCCTGAGACTATGGCCCCTAGTTGCCCTTCAGGTCTGGAATTTAACCCACTCCTGTGGCTTCTAGCAAACAAAAGACATGTGAGCTGAGCATATGTTCAGTGTATGTGCTGAATATTTACATTAGGTAGATACACTCCTTGCAGAGATCAACCATGGGAGAAGAGAGGGGCTATCTATGGACAGGGAGACAGCTCAGAGGGCAGAAGTGCATGGGAGGGAAGGACACAGGGAAGAGGTAACTACGGGGAGTAAGTGGGAGGGGAGCTCTTGCATTATGGGAGTTTGCAGTCAATGTCATGAGACAAGGTGTGTGAGAGCTGTTGAACGGAAAATGAATTAGCTCTGTAAACTTTCACACAAATCAAAATAAAAATAAAAAGAGAAGAAAGGAAATAATAAAGATTAGAGCAGAAATAAATGAAGCAGGAAAAAAATAGAGAAAATCAACAAGACAAGAAGCTGGTTCTTCAAAAAAATTAGCAAAATGGAGAAACCACTGGCAAATTTAACAAGGGAAAAAAAGACGCAAATATCACAAACGATAAATGAAATGAGTGACAATTCAACAGAACCAACTGAAATGAAAGAGATAATAAAAGAATACTATGAATAACTGTACTCCAATAGATTCAGAAACCTAGAAGAGAGGGACAAATTTCTAGAAATACAAGACCTACCTAAACTAACCCATCTTCAAAAGAACCCAATCAAAAGAAGAAATTGAGTAGGTCATTAAAAAAAAAAAAAAAAAAAAAAAACTCCACACCAAAGCAGTCCTGGCCCAAATGGCTTCACTGGAGAATTCTACCAAATATTCACAGAGTTGACATCTATACTACTCAAACTATTCCAAAATATAGAAAATGATGGAATACTCCCAAATTCATTCTATGAAGCAAACAACACTGATATCAAAACCAGGGAAAGACACCATTAAAAAGGAAAACTACAGCCAATATCCCTCATGAATATAGACACAAAAGTCTTCAACAAAATCCTATCCAATAGAATCCATATATATATATATAAATATAAAATAATACAACATGACCAAGCAAGATTCATACCAGGTATGCAAGGATGGTTCAACATCACAAAAACAATCAATGTACTCCATCACATAAATAAAACAAAAGAACCATATGATCATATCAATTGATGCAGAAAAGCCATCTGACAAAATCCAACACCCTTTCTTGCTCAAATCTCTCAGCAAAATAGGAACAGAAGGGAAAAAAACCTCAGCATAATAAACAGCATATATGCAAAGCCAACAGCCAACATTACTGTCATTTAGAAAGACTCAAAGTATTGCCCTTGTGAACGGGAACCAGAGAAGGATGTCCTCTATTATCATTTCTATGTAATACCGTGTTAGAAATCCTAGCCAGGGTAATAAGGCAAGAAAAAGAAATAAAAGGCATCCAAATTGGCAAAGAAGAATTAAAACTATCTCTATTTGCAGAGGACATGATCCTATACATACAAAATCTAAGAAACTTAGCAAGAAAATTACTGGAACTAATAGAAACGTTCAACAAAGTGGCAGGATACAAGAGCAGCATACAGAAAGTAACTGGATTCCTCTACGTCAACAAAGAGACCTCGGAAAAGGAAATAAGGAAAACACTACCATTTATAATAGCTACCAAAAAGATAAAATACTTTGGAATACATCTTACCAGGGACACAAAACACCTGTACAAAGAAAACTATAAAAAGCTACTTCAAGAAACCATAAGAGAACTACATAAATGGAATACATCTTACCAGGGACACAAAAGACCTATACAAAGAAAACTACAAAACACTACTATAAGAAACTGCAAGAGACCTACATAAATGTAAGAACATACCACGTTCATGAATAGGAAGATTGAATATTGTGAAAATGTTAATACTACCTAAATCAATATATACAGTCAATGCAATTCTGATCCAGATTCCATCAGCATTCTTTAAGGACACTGAAAAACCAATCATTAACTTCATACAGAAGGAGAGACTTCACATAAGCAAAGCACTGCTGAAGAAGAAAAAGACTCCCTGATCTCAAAACCTACTATATAGCCAATTGGCAAGATATTGGTACAATGATACACAAACAGACTAGTGGAACAGAATTGAGAACCTAGAAATAGACTCATCTATAGACAGCTAATGTTTGACAAAGGACCAAAACACATTAAATGGGGGAGTGATAGCATCTTTAACAAATGGTGCTGGCAAAACTGGATATCCATTTGCAGAAAAATGAAACAAGACCTACTTCATACCTTACACAAAAATGAACTCCAGATGGATAAAAACTTAAATGTAAAACCCAAAACCATATAAAGTTCATCAAAGATAAAATAAGGGCAAACCTAGGGGCTCTGATTATGGCATAAATAAACAATAAAGCATAACCCAAAGTGCACAAGCAGCAGAAGAGAAACTAGATGACTGGCACCTTTTAAAAATTTAATTCTTATGTGCAGCAAAATACTTCTCCAAAAGGGTAAAAAGAGAACTTATAGATTGGGAAAAAATATTTGGCTATGACATATCTGACAACAGACTCATCTCTAAAATTTATAGAAAAAGTTCAACACCTCAACACCAAAAAAACAGACAATGCAATTCAAAAATAGGCAAAAGACATGAATAGAAACTTCACTGAAGGCAGCCAACAAACACATGAGGAAATGCTCACAATCATTAGACATTAGAGAGATGCAAATCAAAACAATGAGATATCATCTTACTCTAGTAATAACAGCTAAGTTCAACAAGACAGAAAATAACAAATGTTGGTGAGAGTATAGAGAGACTGGAACTCTCCTACACTGCTAGTGGGATTGTAAAATGGCACAGCCACTGTGGAAAACAGTATGGCATTTCCTCAAAAAACTGAAAATGGAAATACCACTTGATCCAGCAATTCTATTACTAAGAATATATCCTAAGAGGTGAGATCCAGGGCACAAAGAGACATATGCACACCCATATTCATCACAGCACAATTCACTAGAGCTAAGAAATGGAAACAACCTAAGTGCCCATCAACAGATGAATGGATAATCAAACTATGGTACAGTCACACAATGGGATGCTATGCAACATTAAAGAATAATGAAGAATCCATGAATCACCACATAATGTGGATGAATTTGGAAGACATTATGCTGAGTGCAATAAGTCAATCACAGAAGGACAAATATTGTTATGAGTCCACTACTGTAAAAAGTCAAGGAAAGGTTTACTCAGGGAAGGAAATATACTTTGTTGGTTACGTAGGACAGGAGGAAAGGAAGGGAAAATTTCTGACTAGTTAAGAGTTGATATGGGTGAAGGGAAAGGTAATGTAACAAAATTGTGTGACCAGCACGAAAAGGAGGACACAGAAACGTACACAAAAGATATAGAAAACAGAAGTAAAAACTATAATATGCACAATACTGCACTACCAGCAAACACTAGGCTACGGGTAAATGCATAGACAAGTGAGAAGATCAGGTGTGCGTAGGCAAACAGGAATGTATCCAAGACCAAGGATAGATCTGGCTGAAGACAGTCTTACATATACACTTGTTGTTCTGGTTACCTAGTGCTGCTCTGACAAGAATGTATCACAAATGAGATGACCTTAACAAACGAGTTTATTCTTACAATTTGGAGGCTTTAAGTCCAAGTTCAAAGTGCCAGGGGCTGTGTGAAAGCCCCTTGACCTTGGGTTTCAGCTCTACCTCTTGCTCTCAGCCCACTGAAGCTAGAGGCATCTCTTCACTCAGGCAGCTACTGGCTGCTTAGGCTAACAAGCCCAAGGTCAACAAATAAAATGGCACACTAACAATGTTACCAAACCACACAGCAGGCCATTCATTCAAGTCCACTGAAAATCCCAAGGTTGGCAGAGCATGGTAGACTGCTGAACAATGGCATGGCCACATGCAGGGTCCAAGCTGTTTCTTAAATAGGGGAAGCAGACCACATACCCAAAAGCAGCTAGTCAGCTGCTCACAGCAGATTCCACCATGGAGTTTAAAAAAAGTACTTCTAAAGGGTAATAATTACTACTCTCAACCATATTTGCCTAATATTCATGTCTAAAATAAAGTTACTGGTGAAATAAACCTGATCAGGTTGAAGGCTTTCTTGGTTTTGTTTTCAGGAGAATAAGAAAACTTCTACTGACAGTTGTTATAATTATATAACTAGGTAAAGGGAAAGATAGAAGAATTAGAAAAAGCAAAAGTTAGCAAAACTGAGAACAGCCCTTGGGTTTCCAAGGCTATGAATCTTTATGGAAGCTGACTGCCACACCTTCTCCCACAGTGGCTGGTGTGTTAGAATTGCTTACCCTTTGATTAGCAGCTAGCTAAGTACTTAACCAGTGCCACAGGACTCCTAAATAGCACAATAAACAAAAAAAAAATCCAAACTCACTGCCATTGAGTTGATTCAGACTCATAGCGACCACCACTGGGTTTCCAAGGTTGCAAATCTTTACAGAAATACACTGCCTCATCTTCCTCACACATAGCACTTGAACTGCCAACCTTCTAGTCAGCAACCAAATGCCTTACCCAGTATGCCACCAGAGCTCCTTAAATAGCACAATAATATAGGTTAACTTTGTTGTTGTTGTTATGTGCCGTTGAGTCAGCCCTGACTCATAGCGACCCCTCCTTGGGTTTCTGAGGCAGTATCACTACAGAAATAGGATTGCCCAACCTTACTTCCGAGGAGTGGCTGGAGTTCTGGTAGCATAGTGGCTAAGGCACTTGACTGCTAACCAGAAGGCTGGCGGTTCAAACCCACCAGCCACTCCTCGGAAGGAAGATAGGGCAATCTACTTCCGTAGTGATACTGCCTCGGAAACCCAAGGAGGGATCGCTATGAGTCGGGGCCGACTCAACAGCACATAACAACA
>NW_006921695.1:7744631-7775015 GCF_000298275.1 Orycteropus afer afer | reverse complement strand
AAAAAAATAGCTCCACACAACCCAACTCTCTAAGAAGCCTTTTTTAGCATTTAGTTACTGTTCAGAGCTGTTTTGGCATTTAGTTATTAACTAAAGCTCAAAATGATGCCTGACTTACCAAGCCTGCTATATACTCTGTCAAAAGTAGATAAATATTTAATTCAAAGTTGGATAATAAGAGAATACTAGTGCTTAAAGATATGGACTGACACACACCTCAAAAGTACTATGTATTTCTGAATTTGTAACTTTTCTTCTTCAATCCTAACAATTTTAATCATTTAGCAATATATATATAGGTTTTGTATTTCTCATCCCATTATTTGTAAAACATCTAATTTCTCTTTATTTTTTCATAGTTATAGTTCATGTTTCTAAATAGTTATATTTCTTCATCACCTTTTCATATGATATATGCATGATTTATCTTACATTTTTATTTTCAACTTTTCTTAAAAGGCATATAATGGCAAAATCTTTTTTTTTTTATTTTTGCTGTTCAATTACCTTTCACTGCTAGAATATTTATGCTTAAAGACTTGATACAATTACAATTTTAAATTTTCACCTATAACTAACAAAGACACAAAACTGAATACTCAAGAAATATTTTTTACTACTTTTAGCTATTGCTTTCTACAATCTAACCATCTGTGTAGCTTTAGTTGGCCTGCATTATCACAGTTGCTTTCTTTCATATAATACTTCCTTCCACCAACCACTAGGGACAAAGGGAAAGATAGGAGCACATTAATGCATTTTCAATTCATTTATACTTGATGGTAGAAAAGAAAATAAGATTCAATAAAAAAGGACTTGTCTCACTTAGGATTTTATACAATCTAAACCTGTAATATTCATATCACTTTATGCAATTTTCCCTTAGATGACAGATCCGGGTTTTTTGGCCTTTTAGGTATCAACCTAAACAAATTATTCATGTCTACAGTTCTTAAAAAAAGTAAAACATTAGCTTTTATAGATACCAAACATACCACAAAGAGATTAAAATCCTTTATAATTTCTTTTACTTTAACTCAACCACTGAGGAACTTTGGTGGCATAGCAGGTAAGGCATATGGCTGCTAACCAGAAGCTCAGTGGTTCAAATCCATCAGTAGCTCTGCAGGAGGAAAATGAGTCAAATCTACTTCTGTAGATTACAGCCTTCGAAACCCAACAGGGTCGCTATGAGTCAGAATTGACTTGAGGGCAGTAGGTTTGTTTTGTTGTTGTTGTTGCTGTGTTTACTCAACCACTAACAAGCAGACTTCAATGTCAATTCTGATTCACTGTGACCCTACAGGACAGAGTAGAACTTCCCCATAAGCAGACTTCGATGTCAATTCTGATTCACTGTGACCCTACAGGACAGAGTAGAACTTCCCCATAGGGTTTTCTAGGCTGTAATCTTTACAGGAGCAGATCACCAGGTATTTTCTCCTATGGATTATTCTTAATTTGGAAATTATTTTTTTAAAAAACAAACACCCAGGAATAGTTCTCAACTTAGATATTCTACTATATCATGCTAATTATGTAGAATGCTTAAGTAAAATACTCTGTGAAAATCCTCACAGTTTTTATTTCTTAAGCATTCTGAAAATGCCATATTTTATGCCATCATTTAATGGTAACTGGTACACTTTAAAATTAATGTATAACTGAATAATACATGTTACTCAGGAATTTAAACAGCTATCTCCTATACAAACAAAAAAGAAGAGAGAGAAAGAGGAAAAGAAGGGTAGAAAGAATGAAGGGAGGAAAAGAGGGGGGCAAGGAAAGAAGGAGCAAATGAACCTAGTGCAATTTAAATAATAATAGTAAGAAACTTGCTACATTTACCAGTTTCTCAATTTCTGATTCAAGATTTTGTATACAGTCAAGTTTTCTCTTGCGACAGCGCTGTGCAGCAATTCTGTTTTTACTTCTTCTTCGAATATCATGGATACAATCCAGTTGTTCTGGAGTCAGCTTGTGCATTTTCAACAATGATTGAAAATCATTTCGAGAGAGTGAAATTATTCGTTGTTCATTGAATGGCAGTTTTACCTAAAATGTAAAATAAACATTAGTAACTATGGCTATATTTTGTTGTTATACTTAAATCCAGGAGGATGAAAATATAAATCTAGGTTTCCTAGAACTTTATTTAAAAGAGAGAAAATAAAATCTCGTATAATAAAGGTTAATAATTTCATTTCTACCAGTAGACTACATTACAGAGAGTTCAGAGGATAAATAAATTGAGAAGTAAATTTCTTTTTTCAGTAAGTTAAACACTACTAACATAAATATTAATGGATTTAAAATCAAAAGACAGAAATTAAGTGTTATTTAAATAGAACATGCTAATAAGCCACAAAAACCTTTAACTTCTTTCTAAAGTGTTGTTTTTGTTCCAAAAATAACAAAAAAATCTATTTTATTTTTTGAATGATACTACTGTGCAGCACTGATATTCATATGACTGTGCTAGTAATTTCTAAGGCAGTTTAGAAAATTTATTTTTCTTTCAGGAAAATAGTAGCTATGTATACCTTCATTACCAATGGACAAAAAAAGCTTTATTAAAAACCTTATGATTTCTGTAAAGTCATTTTCAACATACTTCAAATTGGTAAAAGTATATCACAATTTTTTTTAACAATTTTTTTTTTTCAAGAAAATTGTGAGAGAAAAATGTAGAACAAAACTCAAACTCATAAAAAGACCAGGCTTACTGGTCTGACAGAGAGTGGGGGAACCAAACTGAACTCACTTCTGTGGCTCAATATTTAGCCAAACAATAGACAATAACACCAGGGAGGTACACACCCATTAGAACAATCAACCATACAGGAGATCAAAATGGCAGCATTTGCCTGTGGATAAAGCTTAGAACTCAGGAAGGGATAGGAGAAAAGGATGAAGGGAAATGGTAAATACAGGGAGGAAGTGGGAAGTATGCTGCTAAACTGTGACAAAGAATGTAATAAAACAAAATGTGTATGAACTGTTGAATGGAAAACCAATTTTCTCTGTAAATTTTCACCCATATCCCAATTAAAATAAAGTAATAAAAAACAAAATTGTGAGACAGTTCAGTTATATTAATTATCAAAAATACAAATGTAACATTTGTCAGTCTGACAACCTACTCAGCTTGTCTTACAAGCTTGTAGAAATTAGTTACACAAAATATTTTCAAAAGTTATACTTTCAACACTTTTATAATACCAAACACTGCATTTAAAAATGTTATAAATATAACTCATGAATACGTATTCCTACTTAAATCACAAATCACCTCTTTCCCAAGCCAAGAAAAAAAATACCCTCTTTCAAACATATAATATCTAACATCTATAAAAATCAAAGTAAATGCTAAAGAATTTTGTTGTTGTTAGTTGTCATTGAGTTGGTTCTAAATCACGGCAACTCCATGTGTGCACAGTAGAACTGCTCAATGGGATTTTCAAGGCTGTGACCTTTCATAAGCAGATTGCCAGGTACTACTTCCAAGTTGCCTCTGGGTGGTTCTGAACCACTAACTATTCAGTACTTTACAATACAAACTTTTGTACACAGAATGCACAGATCACATTTGGTATGAGTAGTATGATTACCAATGTACCCAGGTGGCACAAACGGTTTGTGCTTGATTACAAGCCTAAAGGCTGGAGGTTCAAACCCTTACTTAAAAGCAGTTTAGCAGTATACACAAATTGAATTAAAGGTTCAAATCCTTTTACTATAACTTGCTAATATACAAAATAAAAACAATAAATACATGATGCGAAAGCTGTCTAATAGACAAATCCAAGAGAAGTAGAAAAGGGATAAATATGAATAACTTATTTGTGGTAAGTACAAAACAGGTATTTTCATTAAAATCCACAGCCGATTCCAACTCACAGTGACCTATAGGACAGAGAACTGCCCCCACAGGCCATCTTATCTTTCTCCCACGGAGCAGCTGGTGGGTTTGAGCCACTGACCTTTTGGTTAATGGCCCAATGCTTTAACAACACTGCTACCAGACTACCTTATGGTACTTTTATTAGTAATAAAAAATATATATTCCCAGCAGTAATGAGGAAGAAAAGGTCTGGTGATTTGCTTCCATTAAGATTAAAGCCAAGAAAATCCTGTGGAGCAGTTCTCCTCTGTTAACACATGCAGTTGCCATGAGTCAGAATCAATTCAACAGCAACAAAGAACAATAGTATTATCGTACACAAATACATTTAACTCATGCTAAATTATTAAGACATTCATTAAACTAATAGTTAAAATGGCCAAAATATAAAAATTAATGGTCATGAAAACCAGGTCCAAGAAAATGTCAATGTGAAGTCACTTATCCCAGGTATCTTATCACAGAATCATTTTTCTTTTTCCTCTTGAGACAAGGCATCTCATTTAAATAATTATACAGCCAATATATGAATCTACTCCATAATACAAATACACCGACCTTAAATATGCTTGGTAAAATAGTGGGTCAGCGAAAAAAGAGGAAGACGCTCAACAAGATGTACTGACACAGTGGCACAAAAGATGTTTTAACAATGGGTACAAACTTAGTAACAAGTTACTATGAGCGTGGCTCAGGGCTGGGCAGTGTTTCATTCTGTTGTACACAGGGTCGCTATGAGTCAGAACTGACTTGATAGCACCCACCAACAACCACCTTAAATATATGAACAAAGAAGTCCTTCAAACTTCATTCTCACTATGTTGATATTTAACACACAATTTTACAGTTAACTGTGTATGAGTTTCCTTCTCCCTCCCTGAGCTTGCTCCTATCTCTACTGGTATAAACAAGGGCTGACACAGAGTAATAGTGGTGATTAAAACGATGAATTAACAATATACTCATTTTCCCCTTACCTCACATTCCTGTTCTCTGGCTGAAAAGGATTCACTGTCTCCTTCTGTATCCGTCTCAGAGTCATCCCCCAAGCTAATTACACAAGCATACGGACAAGGTTCCTGCTGCGGTTCTGGAACATAATCATCACTTCCAATTTCCAAACTGCTTGAACATCCTTCAGTACTTAGAGTACTTATAAAAGGGCAGTTGACAGACCTTAACGTTGTAAAAGTCCTCTGACCTGGTTCTGGGCTCTCACTGATCCTGATACCCAACCAGGGACACTCAAACCGTTTCTGTGAGTAGATCTGTTCTGGAACATCTTTGGCTACAGCAGGTGATAACTGCATTTGGCAAGGAGAGTCTGTGCTGCAAATGTCACTCCAGAAGCCTTTTGCAAGATGTTCTGCCACCTCTCGTTCCACACTACTCCGATCACTAGAGGCAAGGCTACTATCTTCCCTGGGACCAGCGTCAGATTTCAAATGTAAATCCTGACTTCCACTAAATGTCTTCTCTTCTTGGACATCTGTACATGATAAAGGCTTTTCTGTTAACACTGCTGTGTTCTGCATACTAGCAAAATTCAAGTCACCATATTGGTCATATGTGTGTAAAAGAGACAAAGAATAGAGTCCATGAGGGTCTGTGGAAGAATTATGAGGGAAAGGAGTCACTTCTGCTTTTACTGTTGGACACTCAGAAGTAAGATCTTTCTTCTTTGTTTCTTCACGTTCTGCTGGTGTTTTACTTTCTTCACATTTTAAAATCACCTGTAAATCTGCACAATCCTGGACTCCTCCTAGACATTCATTTTCAGATGTCTCATTTGGCTGAACAGAGGAAGCCTGATTGTCTTTGACAATAGAGTCCCCAGTATGGACTCTGTCAGTTCCAAATGCTTTTTGGAATTTTCTGTATTTAGGGCACAAAGATGGCAAAGCCAGAGCAGCATCCTTTTCTAAGCACATGGACTCACATGTTTGACTGGCACTGTCTTGTAGAGGAGGTGATGCTTTTGAATTCCCTTGATACTGGCTGAGTTTAGAATGAGGAGTCTGAACATTCTCATTTTCCAGAAATTTTTCCACTTCATCAACTTCTAGATCCTTCTGGTCCAAAAGTGAAAATTTAAAGTCTGTTTTCTGACAGTGTGATGGGAAGCATTTTTTTCTTGGGAATTCTTGCTGGTCTACATTGGAATCCAAACACTTATATTTGAAAAAGTGAAAGCAGGATTCCTCAATATTATGAACACCTAAAAATTCCACACACTTGCGCACTTCATCCACATTGTCCTTACTTAAAATCAGTTTAGCAGTGTAGACAAATTGAATTAAAGGTTCAAATCCTTTAACTGTTACCTGTTAACATACAAAATAAAACAAATACGTCATTTGAAAGCTGTTTAACAGACACATCCTGAAAAAAAAAATACGAAAGGGATAAAGATGAATAACTTATCTGTAACAATCACAAAACAGGTATTTTTATTTAGTAATTTAAAAATGGGAGCTCTGGTGGTGTAGTACCTAAGGCATTTGACTACTAATCAGAAGCCTGGTGGTTCAAACCCACCAGCCACTCCTCAGAAGGAAGGTTGGGCAATCTACTTCTGTAGTGATATCACCTCAGAAACCCAAGGAGGGGTTGCTATGAGTCGGATCCGACTCACCGGCAGTGAGTTTTTTTGAGTTTTTGAATTTTAAAATATACTTCTAGGAATGTAAAGCCAAGGGAATCTGGAAAAAAAAAAATGCATTATCACACCTTATCCACTGGGAACATGCAATCTACTTTATAGATTCCACTCCTAATTGCACATGAATTATGCTTTTCTCGTGTCAGGTAAAGGCATACAATGTGACCAGCTTCTCACACTAGCTGAGATAAATCATCTATGAAATAAAGCAGGATAACACCACTTGGGACACACACACCTGAAGTGCCAAATGTCTGCTGCCAGCCCAGCTCCACATGGCCACTATAATCCAAACAACTCCAACTGCTAAATACAACTAAAATGGCTGTTTTAAGTATAAAACAAAATGTAAAATATTTTTAAGTATAAAAAATATATACAAAGTAGTCCTGCCCCATGGCAAATGCACAGTTCCAAAAATCTCTTAATAAAAAAAAATAACTAAAGATTGAGATTTTGAAAAAGAAAAGTTTATGTGGAATATGGAAAATCATGACCATTCTGTTTCAGCAAAGATTCATGTACTCCAAGTAACAAAATCTTTAAGTAGAAATTTGGACATTTACATCAGGCCATCCTTTGCAAAGGGAGGAGCAAATGGAATCCATTGAATTGCAGAGGAAAGCCTCATTCTGGTTTAAAAATATAAAAATAATTTTAAAACAATGAGTTTACAGAAGAGAGATCAAGGTACTATTAATTGTGATCTTCTTAAAAACATGCTAATCAGTGAATACTTTAAAAAAAGAAAAAAATCCAAATCCCTGCCATCAAGTTGATTATAACTCACAGTGACACTTTCCAAACCAAACCAAACTCAATGACATCGAGTCGAATCTGACTCATAGCGACCCCTCAGTTGAATCTGACTCATAGCGATCCCTCCTTGCATTTCCAAGGCAGTAGCACTATGGAAGTAGATTACCCAACCTTCCTTCCAAGTAGTGGCTGGTGGGTTTGAACTACCAGCCTTCTGGTTAGCAGTCAAATGTCTTAGGCACTATGCTACCAGAGCTCCTTAGGGCAGAGTAAAACCACCCTACAGGGTTTCCAAGGCTATAAATCTTTATGGAGGCAGACTACCTTATCTTTCTTCTGCAGAGCGGCTCGGCTGGTGGGTTCAAACTGCTGAACTTTTGGTTACCAGCCCAGTGCTTTTAATCACCATAACACCAGAGCTCCTAGTGAGTATCTGGCTTTTAAGTAGCTAAAGTAAAAAACAGTGACAATAACAAATGCTGGTGAGGATGCTGAGAAACTAGATCACTCAAACAATGATAGTGATAATGTAAAATGATACAGCCACTCACACTGTTGTGCAGTGATTACTTAATATGGCCCTTCTAGTTATACTTTGTGACTCCCATACAATGATTGGGTGGGACTATGCAAATAAGGTATACGGAACCTGTGATGAGTAAGCTCAGGTGTCAACTTGGCCGGGCCATGATTTTCAGTTGTTTGGTAGTTATGTAATGATGTGATCTAATTATCCTCCATTCTGTGTTGTGCTGTAATCCTTAGCCTACGCTGTAATTCATATGCCTATTGTTATGATCCCATTTAGAAGGAAGTTGTCTAGTAAGGTGGTGATACATTCCACCCTAATCCTGCCTTGATAATATAGTGGACAACTTACCCCAGTCACCACACCCTTATCCCAGTCGCCAACCCTACTACCATTATTAAGTCACACCCTTGTACCACCTTGCTCAAGAGTAATGAATGTCCTTGAGGACACCTTGCATGCAAAATATATGAATGCTCTGGCAATGTTCTTCTTGCTCTGAATCCTGCATCTGGCTTGTCATCATCTGACCTCTGGTACTTGGAATCTGAGCCATAAGCCTATTTATTATCTGACCTAACTGGGCAGCTTCCACAGCCTTGTGAGCCAGCAGCCTGTTGCATGTCCTGCTTATTTGGATTCATCAGTTCCTGCAACCTTGTGAGTCAGGAGAAGTCTCTAGCCTGAAGCACGAACCATGGTTTGGGACTTGTCAGCCTCCAAAACCGTGAGCCAAGAATAAGGTGCTGTCACTACCTATCTTCCAGACTAAGCAGGAGGTCCAACATTTGGTTGGTCTATTTGGACTGCATATTCCACATCTGGGAATACTGCTGGCTCATATCCATAAAACCACTTGGAAGGGAACTGTGTTCAAATGGAGACCAGAGCAACTGCAGGCTATGTCTGAATTACAGAAAGTGGTCTCACTCTCCTTGCCTTTAAGCTCTTATGATCCACATTCAGACATGATTTTGGAGGTATTTGCCACACTTTATGCAGACTGGAGCTTATGGTAAAAATCTGAGAATGCCACTCTACAGTGACTCCCGGGATTCTGGACTAGAAAGTTTCCAGATACTGCAGCATGATACCATTTGAAAGGTAATTTACTCACTTGCCATTGGGTGTTGGTTGAGAATGCTTCAATGACAGAGAATATAAAATCATGAGACCTCAAATACCAAAATGTCTTGGGTGATGTCAGAGAAACACCCTAACAAAGAAGGTGGTACCCAAAACAGTTCCATAATAAAATGGAAAATGGCTCATAGAAGAACAAGATACTGGGAGAATGCGGGAAGGCACCCACTGTATCCAAAAGTAAGTAGTCTCTTTTCCCATAGGTCCTACTCTGGAATCACCTGAAAAGCTGCCACAGTCCTCTGCTACATGGACAGTACCTATGAACAACTTTCTGCAGACCATCAGAAGGCTACTTGGTTCACAGATGGCAATTCCAGGTTACATGGACCACATCTGATATGAAAAGCTGCTGCATTAAGACCAGTAGATGGAGAGATCCTGATTGAATAAGGTAAGAAGAGGTTAGCTCAATGAGCTGAACTGCATGCTGTCTTCACAGACATGATATAAGAATTGGGCAATGGCGGGAGCCAATGTTTGAATTTTTCTGATTTATGAGCAGTAGCCAATGGCCTGGCTATAGGGTCAGGCAAATGGGCAATGGAAAACTGGACTATTAAGTGGACACTTGTGTGGGCCATGGACCTATGAAAAGTACTCTGGGAATTTAGAGGGTACATTAGAGTAGGGCATGTCGATGTCCATTAGAAGAACCCCCTTCCTTCACTGGAAAGTGATTGGAATCAGCTAGTGAATCTGTTGGTACATTCACTTGAGGTAGCCAACTGGGTTCATGAAATGAACAGACATGGGGATATTGCAGCTACGCAGAGATGAGCTTAAATCTAGACAAATCATACAAGTACCCTCTGAGGTATAAAATGCCAATAAAGACTGCTCTGTCTGCCAGCAAGAAAGACAGTAGTTACAGATGGCTATGGAGAAGGCCCTACACATAGATGGCAAGCAAGTTGGTTATATTGGATCAATGACACTGGTGGCAACAGGTAACTACAAATGGATCCTCACAGGAATAGATATCACTCTAGATTGGGCTTTGCATATCCTGTGACAGATGCAAATGCCAAAAATACCATTAAGAGACTGGAACAAAAGATACTGTACAAACCAAGGGACACACTTTACAGCCAATAAGGTGCACAGCAAAAGGCCAAGAAACATTAAATGGATAAACCAAGTATCATATCACCCTCAAAGTAATGGTTTGACAGAGAATTGGAATGGGCAATTGAAACATTTTGTTGTCTAAAATGGGGGGGGGGGAGATAAAGGCGTGAAGGGCTGGCTCACATGCCTTCACAAAAATTATCACTGGACAGATTGCTACATTTCTCTGGGGAATCTGGGGGCCGGGGTGGGGAAGGATGCTAGTGTCACTGTAGTTCTTAACCATATCACCTAAAATTGTTTTTTTCCTGCTGGATGCTGCGGTCCTAGGACCAAGAATGCAGCTGCAGGTACCGAAAGCAGGGGTGATGCCTAAGCAAGAGATTGTAACTTTACCCCTGAATCTCTATGCCAGAACTCCTAAGAGTCTGATGGGATGAACTGTATCCTCCCTGCATCTGGCAAAATTGGAGTTGACAATGAATGTAGCCATGTTGTTTACTGGTCATGACTGCCCACTATTATATCTACGTAATCTTACCCAATATGAATGGGAATGGACTGAGGGGGAAGTGCTTGCTTGATTGGTCTTGCTACCAGTAATCTGGACTGGCACCACTGAATCTGATGTTCCTTCCCAAGGTAGAAAAGTTTGGGTAAAAATATATTGACAAATGGAATGGAGAAATAACATCCAAGGTAAAGGAACAAATGGGTTATGTAGCAGAAGAAATCTAATATTACGTTGCTATGACAAGAAACTCAAAGCAAGGAAATAATCTTCTCTCAGCTAAATTTTATCAGAAACCAGAGAGGGTGAAGCCAAGACAACTTCTGGAGAATGTGACCAGATCAGATGGATACCTGCAATAAACCTGAATGGCTGGTAACTGAGAAACTTCACCTTAGGGACTCTTTTGCTCTACTTAAGAACTAATTGTTAATGACTGTTTTGGACTGGTAAAATTATTGGAAAGAGAAAATTAGTCCTTCAAGTATAAAAAGGATAATGGGTAGAAGAGCCAAGAGGTGGCCTACAGTGCAATGAATTACTTAATATTTACTTACTTACTTCCAGCCACAGTCTTTGTGACTCCCACACAACAACTGGGTGGCAGTATACAAATAAGGTATAAGGAACCTGTTGATAGTTAAGGTTATATGTCAGCATGGCTGGGCCATGATTTTCAGTGGTTTGACAGCCATGTAATGATGTGATTTTCCTCCATTTTGTGAGTTAATTATCCTCCATTTTGTGATGTGTTATAAATCCTAGCCTCTATGCATGTGGTTGGGAACTCTGGTAGCATAGTGGCTAAGGCACTTTACTGCTAACCAGAAGCCTGGTGGTTCAAACCCACCAGCCACTCCTCGGAAGGAAGATGGGGCAATCTACTTCCGTAGTGATACTGCCTCGGAAACCCAAGGAGGGGTCGCTATGAGTCGGGTCCGACTCGACGGCACATAACAACAACAACAACATGCATGTGGTTATGGTCCCATTTGGGAATGAGTGTCCGTTGTTAGTGAGGCAGGATTAAGGTGGGATGTATATTGAGTAATTGCCTTACTAGAGGGTGTGACTCAAGTCACCACCCTTATGCCAGTCACCACTCTTACCACCCTTATTCAAGTTACACCCTTGCACCACCTTGCTCAAGTAAGAGAAGTTTCCTTTAGGGTACGGTCTGCATTCAAAATGTATGATTGTGATGTTAAAGTTCTCTCTCTTGCTCTGGATCATGCACGCCACAAGTCATCACCTGCCCTTCAGTTCTTGGAACGTAAGGCAGCAGCCTATCACTTGACCTGATCTGCTGGCTTCTGATGCCTTATGAGGCAGCTATCTGTCATCACTTGCTGACTTGAGTTCATCAACCCTTGCAACCACGCTGAGTAAGACGCCTCCATCCAGATGCCTAACACATAGATTTGGGACTTGCCAATCTCTACAATCACATGAACCAATTCCTTGATGATTCCTGAGTTCTACAAGATGTTGCAGCAAATTATGGAATTCAAAGGTTGGAGGGAGAGTACTGAGGGGTGGAGGAGTAGTTGATATTAGATATGATGGGGTGGTACAGCAGTTTGGAAAAGTTAGACATTTGCAGTATCTTTAAGCTCTGCCTCATAACCAGCTTTGTGCTGATCCTAATAATAAAAGAAGTTATTCGTTCAAATAGTTTCTTATAAAAACAATCATGCAATACTACTCTCCTATCAAAAGGAACAAACTATTGCTATACACAACAAATCAGATGAATTGTAAGGAAACTATGTTGTGGAAAAAAGCCAATCCCAAAAGACCAAACATGGTATGATTCTATTTATGTATCATTTCTGAAATGATAAAATTTTAGAAGTAGAGGACAGAATAGTGGTTTTCAGGGGTTAGGAATAGGGTAGGGAGGTTGAAAGGAGGTGAATATGGTTATAAATGGGGTCTGTGTGTTGTTAGAACTGTTCAGTATCTTGACTGTGGTTGTGGATACACAAATCTTCATGCACAATAAAACTGTAGAGAATTTAGCGTGCCCACACACACACATAAGAATATAAGTAAAAAACATAGGAAATCTGAATAAGTGAATTGTATCAATACTGATATCCCATTTCTGGTATTATTCAAAATCTTACAAAATATTACCATTCGGGGAAACTGGGCAATGTGTACAAGGGATCTCTCTGTATTATTTCTTACAACTACATTGTGAATCTATTATCAAAAAAATTCAATTAAAATATTTCAAAAATTTGTCAAAGTTAGCAAAAAAGGAGTTTTAAGACTGTAAGTTGTATAATCTGTCACTATGATGAAACATGCAACAGTTTAAGTGTCTGAAAACTTACTATTTATACTTCAAATGAGAATGAATGCATACATACACCTTTCTTTCAGTTTCCATGTATCAAACTTTGCCCTACCTAGAAAGTTTCATTAAGTAATTTGAAAACAATATGGATCATGACAAGTCTATCTCCATCATGGTATGTGTTGTCACTTTTTATTAATCAAGGACTAGTCTTTAGTGGCCTTCCTTATCATCTTCTGGGTTTTACATCATTTGCTCTGACCTCTGCTACAAAAGCTACAAGCAATCTGTCTAGTCCCAAATCTGTAGCTTCAAGTTCATGGGACCAGGCCTGGCTAGCAAACAGGTACACTGTAAACACAGTATTCACAGTAGAATATTCTACACAGACCCATCATGCAAAGAAGTTCTACAGACTTTCTCCAATAATTCTATTAACTTTTAGTTGGTACACTGATGCCACAAGTCTTGACACTCTTCTAGTAGTAATTCCTTAACAAAATAAAGTAAGCTGTTCTAGTAAAAGTGAGTATGAGCAGCACTCCCAGGTCCAAAAGAGAGGTCTCTTGGAGCTAGTACATTAACAAACAAGGATCTAAACATTTAGGAACAGGCTGGTGAGGAAAAGATGCATGCTAAAAGAAAGTTCTATAAATATAACACAAAATCATCTTTTTTTCTACCAATGCATAAAGACAATCTCAAGGAAGAAAGGGAACAAAAAGGGACTAACACTAAGAAAGCACCTACTTTTCATGAGGACATGTCTTGGATGATTTATAAAAGCTTAGACCTAGTAATAGTCTCCTATCAGAAGATAAGGTCCACAGGGACAGGATGGCACAGGGCATGCCTCCCCCCTCAATACAGGGTCCTTCCAAGTGTCTATAATCCACTAGGTGTACCCTGCTTTGGTCATTTTGATAAAAACAGGTGAGTTAATGCTCAGTAAATATTATTGCCTAACACCCAAAATTAACAATGATTTTATATGTAAAATGTCATTATCTCTGTTAAAAAGCAAAAGAAACAATCAATGCTGAACCTAGGAACTGTTCCTCAGCTGCCAGACAAGAAAAACACCATGTTTTATTTTTAATTTTATAAACTATGTAAGATCAAGTTAAATTAAAATTATTATGACTTCCAGAAGTATGGATCTCTCACCTCTTCTGGGAGAGTAATGTTAAGCTCAGCATCAGCCTGGCCTACAATTCTTGCTTGGAAATAACTGCTACACGCTGCCAGCATGGCCCGGTGGGCACGGAATCGCTGGCTTTCAACAAAGACAGTGACATCACACAGCACATCTTTTTTCCTCTGGTCATTGAGGTTAAGCAAGACATTGGTGCTGTGCACTGAAGATTCATAGGCAAAAACCTCGTTCTCATTCAAAGACATTCTGCATCACAAATGGTGTCAGAAGTTCAGTGGAAAGCATGCTTCTAATTGTCATCAAACCTGCAAAGATAAAAGTAAAATCTTGTTAAAATGCTAGAAATGAGGAAATATGAAGTATAAATTAAAATACATACTCATCATTGCAGTGTGTTATATTATGACACCCACAAAACTATGCTGAAGCCTTAATTCCCGGTACCTATGACTGAGCCCTCATTTGAAAATGGGGCCCTTTGCAGATATAATCAAGTTAAAATGAGGTCATACTAGATTAGGGTAGGCCCTAAATTCAATGACTGGTATCCTGATAGTGTTGTTGTCATTAGGTGCTGTGGAGTTAATTCCTACTACTGGCCAACCCAATGTGACAAACTAGAATGTGGTCCATAAAGTTTCCCAGGCTGTAATCTTTACAAGAGCAGATCCTCAGGTTTTCTCTTACAGAGCCACTGGGTGGGTTTAAACCATACCTTTAGGTTAGCAGCTGAGTGCTTAACCACTGCACCAACAGGATTCCTTGTGTCCTTGTAAGAAGAGGGAAATTTGGAAAGACACAAACACACACAAAATGAACAGTCAGGTGAAGAGGAAGGCAGAAATCAGAGTGACACAGCTGCAAACTAAGGAACCTCAAGGATTCTCAGCCAACCACCAGAAGTGAGAAAAGGTAAGAAAGGATTCTTCCTCAGACCCTTCAGAACTGTGGAAGAGTAAGTTTCTGTTGTTTCTAGCCCCTCACTATGTCATACTGTTACAGAAGCCCAAGGAAACTAGGGCTAAAAGCAAAATGAAAAAAAAAAAAAGCCTCTAGACAAACTATTAAGAAGCATTTATAAAGTATGCCTCATTTTAAACAGGTTCTTGTTAACAATTTTTCTAACTGATTTTAGGAAAATAGTTCTTGAGGTAAGGGAGGAAAGAACGTTTTGAAGCAAGGATTTCATGGTTCTCTGTCAGCAAGAAATTTCACATCGGGAAAACACCTTCTATGAGCAAATAGGTGGGGCTGGGAAATTCTTGGGATGCATCTGAGTTTGGCATCCCAACCCTGTTGCTTTAGAACAGTTAAAGGGCATGTTATGTGTAGGGAGGGGACAAACAGAGAAGGGTTGTCACACTTTGGAATGAGACTGAAAAGTAGAACAGGCATATGGTATCTACTGTTCTCCATGCTACATTCCTCAACATCGCAACAGATTACAGAGTAGGGTTTGGTGCTTCAAAACAAGGACATCATTCCACAAAAAGTAAAGTTCTTCCAATACAAAGAAAAATGATAAATTTTCAGGTCAGATCTTAGTAATGAGTCTTTTTATATGATAAGTCTGACTTTATACTATAAAAAGTCTACAACAAATAAAATTGTAAGAACATGGTTTAATCACACCCAGAAACTCTTGGTTTTCTCAAAATGATAAAACAAAAAGTTGTCAAAAATGTGTATTTTAAAAATGCATATTAACATGTAGTAGCCTTCAAACTTTTTGCCCACACCCTATTAATAAAATAGTATACCCCCAAATGTAACGTATTTTTACGCAAATAACGCACATTGTATGGGGTTTTGTTTTTGCCAACCATGCAACACACACAAACACACCCCATGTGTATGTGTGTTATTTCATAAATATTATATGTTTGGTGAATTTTATGCAAAAAAATACAGTATGGATGTTATCCACATAGTACAGACATGTACATTCTAATATATGTGTCATAACATACACAAAAACCTAAATGGTTTGTGCTGAACTGCTAACCTAAAGGATGAAGTCTGAAACCCACCCAGCAATACTGCAGAAAGATGGGCCTGGCAATCTATTTCCCTTAAGAATACTATCAAAAAGTTCCTACTAAGCAGTTCTACTCTGTAACATGTGGTATAGCCATGAGTCGGAATCAACTCAACAGCAAGTAACAACAACATAAAACACACAGTCATTTAAAATAGAGGTTAAAAGACAAGTTCTAATATTTTCTTCCTGCTACCAATGGTCTGTGGTGAGCCCAAGGCTGCATGTACCCCACTGTGGCCATGATGCTGACAGAGACCCTGAAGCTCCAGACAGGTACCATCTTTGTGCATTAACTTTCTTCTGACACCTTACCCATTGCCTGAAACATGGAAGACCCTCAAATGTTCAGTAAGTGAGCAAATGTTACTGCTTTCAGATTCACTATGCTCCAAACAAAAATGAAAGGAAAAATAACTATTAAAGTTCAGACAGACCACACCCAGACCATGGGGGAATTCCACCTCAAAGACAAGCTATTTTAATTACAAACACATGAGATGTATTTATAAATTCTCTCCTACATATACGTTTATTTTTAAAGTTCTCAATATAGCTGAAATGTTAAGTTCCTCAGAAGTAATAAATAAAAATAAAATCTCTCCATTATTATGAGAATAATCTTTACCCAATGTTAAGGATCACAATCCGTTACTTATTGATTTAGCATACCACATGAAATCATTGGTAACTTTAAAACTAAATACTAAAATTATTTTACTTTTGGGGTTGTACCATAAAAAAAGAATAGTAAAATCCTTTTAGCAATTGGTCATAATATTTCATTTATCAACACAAGGAATTAGTGTTAGGAATAGTAGGGAGGAACTGTCATCTGAAGAACCTATGTATCTTCACTACTCTACATGGTCCCCAAGACTATACAAGACATATACCCTGCCCAGAACAAACAGGCCTCTGCAGTCATGTCAACAGGTGACCACTTGACTCACCTTACTCCTGCTCCCAAGTCTCCAGACACCTTACTGATATCTGCCCTGCAATCTCCTAAAATTTACATCAATGTTAACTTTTTTTTAATCTCATAATTCGGCTAATATAATACAGTCAAGAAAAACTAAAAACATGCAGACTAGTGTCATTATAAATTTATGATGTGCAAGCTCAGTATCTCAATACTATTTATCAATCCCTTTATATGTTCCTATCTCCAGGGTTCTGCAGCAGCCTTCTAAGTCATCATCTCTCTCCTCAGTTTCTCTCCCAGTAGACCACCATAACTGGTATGGATCAACTTCAAAAAAATATCCCTTCTACCACCTCCACTAGGTTCCCTGTGCTTTTGAAAAACAATATATTAATGTGATCTTTTGATCCCATGCCATCCTTGCTTCTCTAGGATATAGTACCTTCTCTGTGGTACCCTCTCCCTCACAGGTCCAATCTCTGCCCCTGAGCTGGCTCCTTCCCATAAACTGTGTCCATAAACACGCTTAAGTCTTTGCAGACACTGTCCTAATAATAACCAAAAACCAGAGGTATTGCTGTAGCATTGATTCCAACTCACACTGACTCTATAGGACAGAGAAGTATGCCCCATAGGTTTTCTAATACTATAACTTTTATATATGTAGATTGCCACATCTTTCTCCGTGGAGCAGCTGATAGGTTCAAACAATAAACCTTTCAGTTAGCAGGCTAGGGCTTTAACATTGTACCACCAGAGCGTCTCAAAACTACCAAAACTAAATTCACTGCCATCAGCTCATAGCAACCCCACTGGGTTTCCCAGGCTGTAAATCTTTATGTATGCCTCATCCTTCTTTTGTGGAGCAGGTAGTGCATTCGAACTACCGATCTTTTGGTTAGCAGCTAAATGCTTTAACCAATATTCCACCAGAACTTTTACCATGGCTCCTATACCCTAATAATAATAATAGCAAATATCTATTAAGTACTAATTCTGCACCAGACAGTGTGCTGAGTGCTAGACAAGACTTATCAGGAGCTCTGGTGGTGTAATGCCTAAGGCATTTGACTGCTAACCAGAAGGCTGGCAGTTCAAACCCACCAGCCACTCCTTGGAAGGAAGATTGGGCAAACTACTTCTGTAGTGATACTGCCTCGGAAAACCAAGGAGGGGTCACTATGAGTCAGATCCGACTCGACGGCAGTGAGTCTGGAGTTTGTTTATAATCCTATGACTTGAGTGATTTTACTATCCCAGTCGTACAGATAAGGAAACCAAGGCTGAGTAAGAGGTATCCTGGGCAAGATCAAAAGACAGTACGATGTGTAAGGGAAATTCTTACCAAGCATTTAACTATTCCAGTATTCTGTCTCCAGTTGGTATTTGCGCAATACACAGTATGGAGATTCACTGTAATAACAGGCAGATGAGGGATGAGGTGTAGTCATTACAAGGTTACATATGAGAATAACAAAATGACCCTCACAGAATGAGCCTGGACCTGAGCTCCAGTAAGAGAAAGACACTGAGCCTTGCACACTGGAATCTAAAGGTTCTTCAGAACTCTAAAGTGAAAACTTTAGAACTGGCCTGTTAGCCAGTACAAGTACATTTGTGGCCAGCCTGCTGCATCTCATCCTGCCACCAGATGCCTCACTAAACCAAAAAAACAAACTGAGGTAACAAAGTCGATTCCTACTCACAGTGACCCTATAGAAAAGAACAGAACTATTCCACAGGGTTTCCAAGACTGTAAATCTTTATGGAAGCAGACTGCCACATCTTTCTCCCATAGAACAAATGGTGGGTTCAAGCTGCCAATCTTTCAGTTAGCAGCCAAGAGCTTAACCACTGCACCACTGGGCCTAATAATAATAAATGTTAGTTGCTATAAATGATGACAATGATAATATTAACAAAAGTCTAACCTCCACTTGGTCCTTTCCAATTTATTACCACTATGTCACTCAAAGTGATTTCTCCCTTGCTGAAAACACTACAATGTCTTCCAAGTTCTCTTATAAACAATACTATTTCCTATACATATCTGCCCCTGTGCTAGTTCCTCAAACTTCAAGCTATAATAGTGAAGGGTTCTATGGGCAAAAACCACCACTCGTCTGTCAGTTTGTTGTACTGTGGTGGCTGCTGTGTTGCTGTGAGGCCAAAGGTTATGCCACCAGTATTTCAAATACTAGCAGTGTCACCCATGGTAGACAGATTTCAGAGGAGCTTCCAGACTAAGACAGACTTGGATGAATGAAGAGACAATCCACTTCTCAAAGAACTGGCCAGTGAAAACCTTATGAACAGCAGTGAAACACTGTCTGATATATTACTGGAAAACTTTATGAACAGTCCTGAAACACTGCCCGATATTGTGCCAGAAGATGAGCCCCTGAGATCAGAAGGCACTCAAAATACAACTGGGAAAGAACTGCCTCCTCAGAGCAGAGCCACACTTAATGATGTGGATGGAGTAAAGCTTTCAGGACCTCCATCTGCTGATGTGGTATGACTCAAAATGAGAAGAAACAGTTGCAAACATCCATTAATAATCAGAACATAGAATACATGAAGTATGCATCTAGGAAAACTGAAGTTGTCAAAAATGAAATGGAACACATAAAGATCGGTATCCTAGGCACTAGTGAGCTAAAACAGACTGGCTTTGGCCATTCTGAATCAGACAACCATAGATCTACTATGCCAGGAATAATAAATTGAAGAGGAATGGCATGGCATTCATCACCACAAAGAATACCTCAGGACCTACCTTGAAGTACAATGCTGTCAGTGATAGGATAATATCCGTACGCCTTCAAGGAAGACCAGTTACTACTACTACCATTCAAATTTACACACCAACCACCAAGCCAAAGATGAGGAAATTGAAGATTTTTACCAGTTTCTACAGTCTAAAAATGACCAAACATGCAATCAAGATGTGTTGATTATCACTCCATACTGGCAAAAAAATCACCAGTAGTTGGAAAACATGGTCTTGGTGATATATATAACACTGGAGATTGCAAGATACAATTCTGCAAGACCAACAACTTACTCATTGCAAATACTTTCTTCAACAACATAAACAGCAGATATACATGTGGGCTTCACCAGATGGAGTACACAGGAATCAGATCGGTGACATCTGTGGAAAGAGGTGACGGAGAAGCTTAATATCTTCAGCCAAAACAAAGCCAGGAGCTGACTCCAGAACAGACCATCAACCACTCATATGCAAGTTCAAGTTGAAGCCAAAAACAATTAAAATAAGTCTACAAGAGCCAAAACACAACCTTGATTATATCCCTCCTGTATTTAGACACCATCTAAAGAATTGATTTGATGCAATGAATACCAATGACAGAAAACCAGAGGAACTGGGGTATGACATCAAGAACATCATACATGAAGAAAGCAAAAAGATCATCAAAAAGACAGGAAAAGAAGAAAAGACCACAATGGATGTCAGAAGAGACTCCGAAACTTGCTCTTGAATGAAGATTAGCAAAAGCAAATGGAAGAATGACAAAATAAAAGAGCTGAACAGAAGATTTCAAAGAGCAGCTTGAGAAGATAAAGTCAATTATAATGAAATGTCCAAAGACGTGGAGTTAGAAAACCAAAAGGGAAGAACACACTCAACATTTCTCAAGCTGAAAGAACTGAAGAAAAGATTCAAGCCTCAATTTGCAATATTGAAAGATTCTATGGGCAAAATATTGAATGATGCAGGAAACATCAAAAGAACATAGAAGGAATACACAGAGTCACTGTACCAAAAAGAACTGATCGATATTCAAACACTTCAGGAGGTGGCATATGGTCAAGAACCAATGGTACTGAAGGAAGAGGTCAAAGCTGCACTGAAGGAACTGGTGAAGAACAAGGCTCCAGGAACTGACAGAGTACCCATTGAGATATTTCAACAAATGGGTGCTTCACTGGAGGCACTCACTTATCTATACGAAGAAATTTGGAAGGCCAACTGACTGGAAGAGATCCGTATTTGTACCCATTCCAAAGAAAGGTGATCCCACAGGATGTGGAAATTATTGAACAATATCATTAATATCACACCCAAGTAAACTCTTGCTGAAGATAATTCAAAAAGGGTTGCAGCAATATATTCACAGAGAACTTTCCAAAAATGCAAGTTGGATTCAGAAGAGCATGTGGAATGAGGGATATCACTGCTGATGTCAGATGGATCTTGGCTGAAAGAAAAGAATACCAGAAAGATGTTTACTTATGTTCTACTGACTATGCAAAAGCATTCAGTTGTATGATCATAACAAATTATGTATAACACTGAGAAGCATGGAATTCCATAACACTTAATTTTGCTCATGAGAAATCTGTATAAACCAGAAGCCTGAGGTTCAAACAGAAGAAGAGGATACTGCATGGCTTAAAATCAGGAGGTGCATGCATCAGGGTTGTATCTGTATCCTTTTACCATACTTATTCAATCTGTATGCTGAGCAGATAATCCAAGAAGCTGGACTATATGAAGAAAAGCATGGCATCAGGATTGGAGAAGGGTCATTAACATATGCAGACGACACAACTTTGTTTGCTGAAAGTGAGGATGACTTGAAGCACTTACTGATGAAGATTAAAGACTACAGTCTGCAGTATGGATTACATCTCAACATAAAGAAAACGAAAATCCTCACAACTAAACCAATAAGCAGCATACAATAAATGGAGGAACAAGTGAAGTTGTCAAAGACTTCATATGACTTGGTTCCACAATCAACATCAAAGGAAGCAGCCACCAAGACATCACATGATGTATCGCACTGGGCAAATCTGCTGCACATGACCTATTCAAAGTGCTAAAGAGCAAAGATGTCTCTTTGAAGACTAACCCAAGGCACGGTGTTTTCAATCACCTCATATGTATGTGAGAGCTGGACAATGAATAAGGAAGACCAAAGAAGAGCTGATGTTTCTGAGTTGTGGGACTGGAGAAGAAAACTGAAAACACCATGGATTCCCAAAAGAACTAACCAATCTCTCTTGAAAGAAGTGCACCTGGAATGCTCCTTGGAAGCAAGAATGGGAGACTTCATCTGACCTACTTTGGTCACGTTGTCAAGTAGAACCATTCCCTAAGAAGGATATCATGCCTGGTAAAGAGGAAGGTCAATGAATAGGAGGAAGGCCCTCAATGAGATGGATTGACCCAGTGGCTGCCACGATGGGCTCAGATATAGCAAGGACTGTGAGGCTGGCACAGGACTGGGCAGTGTTTCCTACTGTTGTACATAGGGTTACTATGAGTTGGATCTGACTAGACAGCACCTGACAACAACAACATGTGCAAAACACTAAACAGTGCAGAAAGCATCAAAAGAAGATGGAAGGAATATATAAAGTCACTGTACCAAAAAGAACCGGTCAACGTTCAACCACTTCAGGAAGTAGCATCTGATCAAGAACCAGCAGTATTGGAAGAAGTCCAAGCTGCACTGAAGGAATTAGTGAAAAACAGGACTCCAGGACTGACGGAAAACCATTTGAAATTTTTCATCAAATGGATGAAATACTGGAAGCAATCGCTTATCTGTGCCAAGAAATTTGGAAGACAGTTACATGGCCAACAGTCTGGAAGAGATGCATATTTGTGCCCATTCTAAAGAAAGGTGATCCAACAGAATGCAGAATTTGTTGAACAATATCATTAATATCACACACAAGTAAATTTTTGCTGAAAATAATTAAATAACTGTTGCAGCAGGACATAGACAGGCCAACTGCTAGAAATTCAAGTTGGCTTTAGAAGAGGACAGGATGTGAAGGATACTGCTGTGATGTCAGATGGATCTTGGCTGAAAGCAAAGAATACCAGAAAGATGTCTACTCATGTTGTATTGACTATGCAAAGGCATTCAACTCTGTGGATCATAACAAAGTATGGATAACATTACAAAGAATGGAAATTCCAGAACACTTAATTGTATTCATGAGGAACCATTACACAAAGAGGCTGTTGTTTAAACAAGAGGATATTGTATGGTTTAAAATCAAGAAAGGTGTTTCAGGATTGTATTCCTTCACCACACTTAATCTATATGCTGAGCAAATAATCTGAGAAGCTGGACTATCTGACAAAGAATGCAGCATCAGGACTGGAGGAACGCTCATTAACAACCTGTGATGTGCAGATGACAAAACCTTGCTTGGTAAAAACAAAGAGGACTTGAAGTACTTACTGATGAAGATCAAAGACCACAGCCTTCAGGATAGATTACTTCAACATAAAGAAAACAAAAATCCTTACAACTGGACAGATAAGTAGTATAATGATATATGAAGAAAGGATTGAAACTGTTAAAGGATTTTATTTTACTTGGATTCACAATCAACACTCATGGAAGCAGCAGTGAAGAAATCAAATGACTTATTGCACTGGGCAAATCTCCTGCCAAAGACTTCTTTAAAATGTTTTAAGAGTAAAGATGTCACTTTGAAGACTGAGGTGCACCTGACCCAAACCATGGTATTTTTAATGGCTTCCTCTGCATGCAAAAGCTAGACAATGAATAAGTAAACTGAAGAACTGATATATTTGAATTGTGATGTTGGGAAAGGACACTGAATATACTATGGACTGTCAGAAGAAGAAACAAATCTATATTGGAAGAAGTACAGCCAGAATCTCCTTAGAGGCGAGGATGGTGAGATTTCCTCTCTTGTACTTTGGTAATGCTATCAGGAGGGACCAGTCCCTGGAGAAAGACATCATGCTTCATAAAGTCAAGAGTCAGCAAAAAAGGAGGAAAACCTTCAATGAGATGGTTAACACAGTGGCTAAAATGATGGACTCAAACACAGCAACAATTTTGAGAATGGCAGGGCAGTGTTTTTGTTCTGTTATACAGAGTTGCTGTGAGTCAAAACTAACTCAACAGCATCTAACAACATACATGTCTTTTATGCCCTGCATTGTTAGGTTTTCCATCTATTAATTCAGCCTTATCTCAAGCCATTGTCTCCCTCTCTTCAGATTCTCCAAGATCAGCATCCTTCCTTCCTGGCCAATATGCACCAAGCTCCTTCATATCTAGGGGCCTTTGCACACATTGCTACCTAGACTTATCCTCTTCTCCAAATAACTGGTTCTTTTCCTTTCAGGATGCACCTTAAATCCCTCTTCCTTGCCTGCCTTGTTCTCTATTGTAACCCCAGCATATAATAGTGTACATGGCCCATTGCAGGTACTTGAATAAATGATTTGGCATTTTTAGTACAAATCCAAAACTAAGATCTCATCTAGGTCTTCTTCTAAATGCAGCCCAGTCAGGTATTACAATATATAGGTCATGAACATTCGACTTATGGACAACTCCCACTTGTTATTAATGTAGGGCTTGAAATTGGTTCTGTCATGGCCAATGAAGCAGAAACAGGAACAGACAACAATTTTTACAATTTGGGTGATCTGTCACAGTAACTGGTACAGGAAAAAGTAGGGGTCGAAGCCCTAAGATGAGAGACTTACAAGAAGCACAGTAAGCCCTTTCAGGAGCCTGATGCATCAGACTGGTATATTTGCAGGACCATGAAAAGCCATACACATTCAAAGCAGTGCAGTCAGCCGTCATCACTGAGTGGGACACCACCACCTCTGAGCAGTGTCCTGCCATCTTTCAAGCCCTGCTTCAATGTTCTATAAAACTGCCCTTACTTTGAAATAATTGAACCAACTCCTGAACAAAAACCCAAACCCACTGCCACAGAGTCAATTCCAACATACAGCAAGTAGAACTGCCCCACAGGGTTTCCATGGCTTTAAATCTTTACAGAAGCAGACTGCCACATCTTTCTCCTGCAGGGCAGCTGGTGGGTTCAAACTACTTACCTTTCAATTAGCGGCTGTTTTAACCACTATGCCACCAGGGCTCTCTGGAGCCAACCCCTACTTCCAATAAATTCTTCATCACAATCACCTTCATTTGATGCATGTGCAGTTTTGAAATCACATTGAAAAGGAGTTGAGCCTTTGCTGGCACTACAGCAAGGCTAAATAAGAACTATATGCACCTGTTCCATTCAACTTACAAATTCTTAAAGACACAGGAACAAATTTCACTTACAAGCCAGGGACTACCTGTACATGAGAATACCACCAGTGAGTCAAGCACCCAGGGAAAGTCTTTAGATGCTTTTTCTAGATGTTTCAGGGGCAACAGAAAGCCCTGTACATTCCACTGGGAGCTAGAAATATATCTGCAGTACTTGGAATACATACATGCCAAAGAGCAAAGGTTGCCAACTATAAACAAAGCCAATTAAAACTGACTTACACGAGTGAAGACACCACAACTTTGGCCTCATTAGCATGGGACATTACAGAAAATTGTTTTGATAAACCATTTTTCCTAACTTTGAAAACCATTTAACTGAATAGTCAGCAATCCATTTTTACCAATAAGGAAACTATGTAATAACTACAGCAGATCAGAATGGTGGACATCCTCCTGGTATCGTCAGTCACCTTTCTAACATTTCTCAAACACAGAAAGTAAAATCCAGATTTACAATGCTAGTAATTTATTAACACCAAATTTAAATTCCTATGTTACATCTCAATTTCTATACTCTTGGAAAGATATACTCGTTATTACTCAAAATAAAGGTTTGCAGACCTTACCAAACTGCTGATTCATTCAGAAATGCTGATAAAGGATGAACACGCATTTTAAAACTTCCTGCATCTCAATTTGGAAATAATTTCTGCTCTCTACTCAATATACATAAGTCGCAATACAGTTCCCATTTGGAGTTTTTATCTTCAAAATAAGAAAATAAAACAAGATGCTGTGGCTTTGCCACATTTTAATAACTTTAAAGACTTAAATAACTTAAAATAACTCATTACATAAAAACCCTAGGGTGAATATCAGATCATAGAGCCAGGGCTACAATGCTTCATTTAACAGCATTTCAAAAGATAACCGAGTATACACAAAAAGTTCCATGTGTACAAAAGGGATAAAATTCTATTTACCAAGTCTCAGAGGACTACTTTTTCACATCTCTATGCAAAAGGGTAAGCAAATTATCTAACATCAAAGACTTATTTAAAAGAAAAAGGTTATTGTTCAAGTATCTTTTTTTTTTCCTTCACTGAACAATGAAGAATCAATGTTCTTTCTGTAAGTGCTTACATGTGTGTGATACCAAAAAAAAAAAAAAATTGATATGGTCTTTTTCTCTTTGATTCCTGAAAGACAGCCCATGGAATTCCCCCAGCAATGGAGGTGTCTCTGTCTTCCAAAATAGCCAGGCAACACTTGAATGTGTGCAAATGAGTAGAGACCAGAAAGACCACACTTGTTATCTAACCTCAGGAAACAAGGGGACCATGATGCAATCAATCATGCATATTCAAAGATTCAATCAATCATGACTACGCAATGAAATTTAATCAACACAATCCAAAGAAGACAATAAAAGGCTATGAACAAGTAAGTCTGTGAGTTTCCTGGACTGGTGAGACCATCTGCTTTGGGGAGGGTGGCATGTCCCTGGAGAAAATGGAAGCCTCATTCGTCCTGAACCTCATCTTCATCTATATCCTTTCTGGTTAAACAAATGGGTAACCATAAGTGTAGTAACACTCTCCATGCATTCTGTGGGCCGTTCTAGAGAATTAAGGAGCCCACAAGGGACAATGAGACAGCAAGGGCTGGCATTTGCCTATTTGGCAGTTTGAAGGACAGACTCCTCCTAACTTCTTTCTTAACTCTGACTTAGCTTGGAGTAGCTAATTCAGAGAAGGGCTGTGCAGGGTATCACTCAGGACAGAGTCCTTCTAACTTGTGTGTTTTGACTTGATTGAGAGTGGCTCTGGATAGGATAACCTGGCCGTAGGTGATTAGGGATGAGGGAAAATGCTACTTGAAGCAGCTAGTGATGAGGATCGTAGAGACTAGGAAGGTGAAAATTGGGTCCATTTCCAGCTTACTAAGAATTGGATTCATGCTGATCTTTACCATGAGGTTAACAATGAAAGTGGAATTTGCCCATCTTGCCCTTTCTTTAACAGTGCAACATGCCACACACTGAACTTTGTCATAAATGCTCAGACAAAAGACAGCCCCTGCACTCAAGAAGAAGAAAACCTAAGAGATATTCAGAATGAAAATGATGCTTCAGTGTGAAAGAGAGAGAGAAAATGATCAGTATACTCAATTTGGTCAGGAATATGGACACTGAGAAAGGTATTTGTGTGCATAAATCTTCAATCAAAAAGTTTTTAGTCAGTTCTCACTTAACCATAATGTTTAATTAATGAGAACAATTATTCCAAAATCATTCTGTTAGTCAAAGGTTTGTGTCTGTGTGTATGGACAACAGTTACTTGTAGACATGAGAAATGGGCATAAATAGGCAATTGTGTTGCCTTTAATATAAAAGCAGTATCCTGGATCAGCAACCTTGGTCAAATTTCTTACAAGATGTCTTCTCTATCTTTCTAAGGGTCATTTAGAATGTCCACCTTTTCTTTCTTACTGCTTCTGCCTCATGCCACCTCTAACACCCTGTCAATCATTTCACCCCTCTCAGTTTAAGGCCAATGTCTTCATTAGCCACCAACAAAAGGCTTTTTAACCCCTGAAATCAACAAATTCAAACTGCTAATTCTCAGAATGAGTTTAGAATAGGTTGGAAGAGAATAAAAGAAAAAAAGAGACCAGAGGAACATAGAAATTCAAATTCCACAACCAAAACAAGGATAAGGGCATTTCACTTATTGTTATTACTTCTTAGAATAAGAATTAAAGAAACAATTAGGTATTTTATTTGTATAACTTATTTCGCAGCTACTTGATTATTATAGGATTGCTAGACCTCAATGAATATGACTGTTATAGAAATAAAAACTAGTAATTAGAACTGCTCCATGGGAGCTCTGGTGGCATAGTGCCTAAGGCATTTGACTGCTAACCAGAAGCCAGAAAGCTGGCAGTACAAACCTACCAGTCACTCCTTAGAAGGAAGATTAGGCAATCTACTTCCATAGAGAAACCATCTCAGAAACCCAAGGAGAGGTCACTATGAGTCCAACTGATTCAACAACACTGAGTTTGTTTTTTTTTTTTTTGTGCTTGTTTGCTTTGTTTTGTTTAATGCATTCATTAATCACTATACTATCTGTACTATCATTATAATGTGTCACTGTACTAAACCATCAGGGTCACACAAGGTAGGCAAGTTTCAGTGGAGCTTCCAGACTAAGACAGACTCAGGAGGAAGGGGCCATCCACTTCTCAAATAACTGGCCGGTGAAAACCTTATGAGTAACAGTGAAACACTGTCTGATATATTACTGGGAAACTTTATGAATAGCCCTGAAAGACTGTCTGATATAGTATAGAAAGATGAGCCATTCAAGTCAAAATGCACTCAAAATACTACTGTCTTCTCAAAGTAGAGTCGACCTTAATGACAAAAATGAACTAAAGCTCCATTTACTAATGTGGCACAACTCAAAATGGGAAGAGACAACTGCAAACATCCATTAGTAATAAGATCATGTAATATATGAAGCGTGATGTTTATGAAAATTGGAAACTCTCAAAAATGAAATGGAATGCAAAAAGATTGACATCCTAGGCATTAGAGAGCTGAAATGGACTCATTTGGGCCATTGTGAATGAGATAACCATATGATCTACTATGCCAGAAATGACAAGTGGAAGAGGAATGACATGGCATTCAAGAAGCTCTGGTGGCACAGTGCCCAAGGCATTTGACTGCTGTCCTGGTTACCAACTACCGCTCTGACAAGAATATACACAAGGAGTTCCAGTAAGATGGCAGAATAGGCAGAAAGACTGCACAGACCCTCTTCAACAAAGAAAACGGGAACCAATTAACACAGACACAGAAGATAATCCTGGACCCCTGAACTTTGAAGGGAAGAATATAAAAGTGGACTGAACTCCAACTAGCAGAAGAGCTTACAAGAAAACAACAAAAAAGGAGAGATATAGAGCTGCTGTCTGGCAGCGATCCTGATGGCACAGACAGCTTGGATATTGCTGAGTAGTGTTATGTGTTATGACCTAAGAATTAACCTAAAAATCAGCCCTGCTAACCAGGGACTGCACAGAGGACTACTCTGGTGGCTGGTGAATAAAAGGGGAAGCAGCGAAGAGGAAGGTGGGCTGAGCTGTGGACTTTTGCCTGTCTGGAGGGCACAGCCATTCTGAATGTTTACAAGCGGTTTGACCATTTTGGATATTTTAAGCAACAGCATTCTCCCAGATTCCAGGGACTTAAGAACAGGCTCCACATCCCAGGAACCATAGGGACATTCTGGACACTGGTGACTGGAAAGGTGCAATATTCCCCTTTGTTACTCTTACGCCCCACACCTTCTTGGTGAACTAAGGTGTGGCCATCCCTCACTCCCACCCACCAAGGCCAGCAGGTATTCCATCCTAGTCTGTGTGCTCACATAGAGCCTAGGTGCCCTGCCCTGACCTGCCCTGATTTTTTTCTTTTTTTTTTTTCAGTTTGTTTGTTTTTGTCTGTTTCAAAACTACTATTATTACTTTTGTCTTTTTTATTATTATTCTGTATTCTTCCTTCCCCAGGTTCTACTTTTCAGCTTTTTCTCTTTTCCTGTTCCTGGTTCCAATTTTTTTTCTCATTGTTAACCCTGTTCCTTGTTTTTATTTTTGCGGTTTTCCCATTTTCTTCTTCATTATTCTCCTACTCCACCTTTTTTATCTTATTGGTTTCTCCACAGATAGTGCAGTGGGTTTTTTTTTTTTCCTCCTTTTTTCTTTGTTTGGTTATTGTTCCTGTGTGACTACATGGTGTGTTTTTTATCCATTTGCTTTTACTTTTTTCACGGTTATTCAATTCTTATTTTTGTCTGAGTGGGAAACAGCAACAGTCTTCACCCATACCTCCTGCAGCTTCCTTACTGAGTGAGAACCACCACTTCCTTCTCCACCAATGACCCAGTGATAAACCACCACCAAGAAGAGCCTGACTCACCCTTAGCAAGTCTTCACAAACAGTTAACAGAGATCTAAATACAACAACATCACAATGTCTCAGAGACAAGAGATCATCACAGTTCACACAAAGAACCAAGACAAAGTGGTACAAACAAGGGAGCAGGATACAGACCCAGAACACATCTAAGAGGAAGCAGCAGCAATGGAACTCCCTGATAAGGAATTCAAAAGAATTATATTTAGGTATCTTTAAAGAACTGAGAGGCAGATCAAGGAAAACAAAGACAGATTTCTAAAAGAATTTTGGAAGAAAATACAAGAACAAAATGACAAAATAAATGAAAAATTAGAAATTATTCTAAATCTACAGATAGAAATCC
>NW_006921695.1:7723248-7740740 GCF_000298275.1 Orycteropus afer afer | reverse complement strand
GCTGCGATGATGGGCTCAAGTATAGCGGGGATTGTGTGGCTGGCGCGGGATCGGGCAGTGTTCCGTTCTGCTGTGCATGGGGTCGCTATGAGTCGGAAGAGACTCGACGGCACTTAACAACAACAACCAAAAAAATAAAGTACTTGGAAATAAATCTTACCAGGGATACAAAAGACCTGTACAAAGAAAACTGTAAAAAAACTACTTCAAGAAACCATTGGAGATCTACATAACAGGAAGAACATCCCATGCTCATGGATAGGAAGATTGAACATTGTGAAAATGTCGATTCTACCCAAAAGAATCTATACATTCAATGCAATCCCAATCCAGATCCGATTAACATTTTTCAAGGATACAGAAAAACCATCACTAACTTTATATGGAAAGAGACCTCGGGTAAGCAAAGCACTATTGAAGAAGAACAACAAAGTAGGAAGTCTCACACTGCCGGATCTCAAAACCTACTATACAGCCACAATAGTCAAAACTGCACAGTATTGGTATAATGACAGACACATAGACGAATGGAATAGAATTGAGAACACAAAAATAGATCCATTGATCTACGGTCAGCTGATTTTTGACAAAAGGCTGAAATCCATTACATGGAAATGGTCTTTTTAACAAATGATGCTGGCAAAACAGTATGTATCTGCAGAAAAATGAAACAAGATCCATACCTCACACCATACACAAAAGCTAACTCCAGATGGATCAAAGACTTAAATGTGAAACCTAAAACTATAAAGTTCCTCAAGGAAAAACTAGGGGCAAATTTAGAGGCCCTAATATATGGCATAAATAGACTATAAAGCATAATCCAAAATGCACAAACAGCAGAAGAGAAGTTAGATGAATGGGACCGTCTAAAAATTAAATCTTTGTGTGCTTCCAAAGACCAAGAGAGTCAAAAGAGAACCTACAGATTGGGAAAAAATATTTGGCAATGACATATCTGACAAGGGATTTATCACTAGAATTTATAGAAAACTCCAACACCTCAATAACAAAAAGACAAATAATCCAATTAAAAATGGGCAGAAGACATGAATAGACACTTCACCGAGGATATTCAGGCAGCCAACAAACATGTGAATAAATGCTCACCTTCATTAGCCATTAGAGAGATGCAAATCAAAACAACAATGAGATAGCATCTTGCCCTAGCACTAGTAGCAAAGTTCAACAAGACAGAAAATAACAAATGCTGGTGAGGATGCAAAGAGATTGGGACTCTCATACACTGCTAGTGAGACTGTCAAATGGTACAACCACGGTAGAAAGCAGTATGGTGATTCCTTAAAAAGTTGGAATTAAAAGACCCAGCCATTCCATTACTAGGTATATACCCTAAAGAAGTGAGAACCATGACAAGAGCAGACATATGCACACCCACGTTCATTGCAGCACTATTTACAATAGCCAAAACTTGGAAACAACCTAGATGTCCAACAACTGAGGAACTGATAACCAAACTATGGTACATACATACAATGGAATACTATGAAACCCTAAAGAATAATGTAAAATCTGCAAAACATAGCATAACATGGATGAACTTGGAGGATATGATGCTGAGTGAAATAAGTCAATCACAGAAGGACAAATATTGTATTGATCCATTATTGTAAAAGTCAAGGAAAGGTTTATATCTGGAAGGAAATTTTCTTTGTTCGTTACTAGGGGTGGGAGGCAAGGGTAGGGAACACTGTGAGATAGGTAAAGATAAATATGGATTTGAGTGAAGAGAAGGGCAATGTACCAAATGTGAGTCATCAACGTGGTGGCACTGAGGAAGAGGAAGACTTAGAGAGGTACACAGGAAGTGCAGACAACAAAGATGAACCCTTTTGCACATACAGTACTGCGCTGTCAGTAAAGGAAAACATGGATATACGGGTGGGTAGATGGGTGGACAGGTTGAACTATTAGGCATGTCTATGCAGCAGTGTATCCAAGACCATGTATAAGGTTGGCAGACAATGTTTCTACACGTGCATTTGCATATTCTATAAGAATTCCCAAGTATACAGTAGAGCTGACAACGGACAAGGTTATAGCCACTTCTTGGTCACAGCCAGCTACCCAGAAGGAGTAATTGAACCTGTGGGCTCAGGACCATAGTCCCAGGGGACATCAAGCTGAATTGGCATAATAGACTGCACAAAACACTGTTTCACCTGCTACTTTGGCGAGTAGTGACTGGGATATTAAAAGCTTGCAAGCAGCCATCTAGATGCAATGATAGGTTTCTCCTTATCCAAAGCAAAGAAAAAAATTAAAGATTCATGAAAAAGTTTGTCCAAGTGACTGGTACACCATGTGATCCACAGCGTATAAGACTATGAGACCAGAATTAGATGGTGCCCAGCTACCACTGTCAACCCCTCAGAGGGGGATCTATGTAGGACATCCTGGATAGAAAGGGAGAACAATGTGGAACAACACTCCAAAATCATTCGGACGGAAAAAAAAGTGGGGAGGGGGACCAGGTATGCTGGTCTGACAGAGCCTGGTGGAACCACTGAGACTATGGCTCCTAGCTACCCTTTCAGGTCTGGAATTGAACCCATACCTGTGACTTCCAGCCAAACAAAAGACAGGCATAAGAGTTGAACAGTTATTTCCTGAGGTAGATACATTCCTTGGAGAGGACAATCATGAGAGAAAGGAGGGCTGTTTTTGCACAGGGAGACGGCTCAGGGGGCAGGAGTGAATGGAGGGATGGGCACAGGGAAGAAGTAACTATCAGGAGGAAGTGGGAAGGGAGTTGTTGCATTGGGGTAAACTGTAGTCAATGTCATGAGGCAAAGTGTATGCAAACTGCTGTATAGAAAGTGAATTTGCTCTGTAAACTTTCACCCAAATCACAATTAAAAAAAAAGAAGAAGAATATACCACAAATGGGATGGCCTTAACAAGCAGGGATTTTTTTCTCTTACAATTTGACACTTTAAGTCTGAGTTCCAGATGCGAGGTTCTAGGGGCTGAAAGCCCCTACACCTTGGGCTTCAGCTTTGCCTGTTGTTCCCAGCCCACTGAAGCTACTAGAGGCATCTCTTCACTCAGGCTGCTATTGGCTGCTGAGGTTAACAAGCTCAAGGCTGACAAATAAAATTGCACAGTCTCAATGTTGCCAAAACACACGGCAGGCCAATGAAAGTCCCAAGGTTGGCAGAGCATGGCAGGCTGCTGAACAACGACATAGCTACGTGCAGGGTCCAAGCATGCCATAAGCTAAAGACTGTTCCCAAAGCTACTACTTACATACGGGAAGCAGACCACATACCCAAAGGCACCTACTCAGCTGCTCACAGTAGAGTCCACCATGGAGTTGATTACCAGTCTCATCATGGGGACTACTACATCCAGCTGCCCAGCCACTCAACCACGCCTAGCCAAGTTGACACACAAACTTAACTACAACAACTGCTAACCAGAAGGTTGGCAGTGCAAACCCACCAGCCACTCCACCAAAGGAAGACAGAGCAATCCACTTCAGTAAAGATTTATTGCCTCAGAAAGCCAATGGGGGTCGCTGTGAGTCAGAATGGACTTGACAGCAGTGGGTTTTGTTTTCTTTTTTGTTTGGGTGTGGCATTCATCGTCACTCTGAATGTTTCAAGATCTATCCTGAAGTACAATGCTGCCAGAGATAGGATAATATCGATACTTGTACAAAGGTCAGTTAATACTACTACTATTCAAGTTACATACCAGCTACCAAAGCAAAGATAAGGAATGGAAGATTTTTACCAACTCCTACAGTATAAAAGTAGGAGCTCTGGTAACATAGTGCCTAAGGCACTTGACTGCTAACCAGAAGGCTAGCGGTTCAAACCCACCAGCCACTCCTCGGAAGGAAGGTTGGGCAATCTACTTCCGTAGTGATACTGCCTTGGAAACCCAAGGAGAGGTCGCTATGGGTCGGGTCCGACTTGACGGCACATAACAACAACAACAACAGTATAAAAGTGACCATATATGCAGTCAGGAGGTATTGATTATTACTGGTGATTGGAATGCGAAAGTTGGAAACAAAGAAGAACCACTGGTAGTTGGAAAATATGTCCTTGGTGATAGAAATGATGCCAGAGATGACAGAACTTTGCAAAACTGATGACTTACTCATTTCAAATACTTTTTTGCAACCACATAAACATTGGCTATACATGTAGATCTCCCCAGATGGAATACATAGGAATCAGATTGACTATATATATATGGTATGAGGCGATGGAGAAGCTCAATATCTTCAGTCCAAACAAGGCCAGGAGCTGACTGTGGAACAAACCATCAACTGCTCGTATGCAAGTTCAAGTTGAAGCTGAAGACAATTAAAACAAGTCCATGAGAGTCAAAATATGACCTTGCTCACATCCCAGCTGAATCTAGAGACCATCTGAAGAACAGATCTGATCCACTGAACACCAGTGACAGAAAACCAGAGGAACTCTGGGATGGCACCAAGTACATTATAACATGAAAAAATCAAAAGAATAAAAAGACAAGAAAGGAAGAAAAGACCAAAACAGATGTCAAAAGAGACTCTTAAACTTCCTCTTGAATGGAGAGTAGCTAAAGCAAATGGAGGAAATAACAAGATAAGAGCTGAACAGAAGATCTGAAAAAGCAGCTTGAGAAGATAAAGTCAATTATTATAATGAAATATGCAAAGACCTGGAGTTAGAAAACCAAAAGTAAAGAAAATGCTTATCATTTCTCAAGCTGAAAAGTGAAGGAAAAAAATCAAGCCTTGAGTTGCAATATTGAAAGATTCTATGGGTAAAATACTGAATGATGCGGGAAGCATCAAAAGAAGATGGAAGGAATACAAAGAATCACTGTACCAAAAATAATTGGTCAGTGTTCATCCATTTCAGGAGGTAGCATATGGTCAAGAACCAACAGTATTGAAGGAAGAAGTCAAAGCTGCACGGAAAGAATTGGCGAAGAACAAGGCTCCAGGAATTGATGGAATACCCACTGAGATGTTTGAACAAACAGATGCCACACTAGAGGCACTTATTATCTATGCCAAGAAATTTCAAAGACAGCTACCTGGCCAACTGATGGGAAGAGATCCATGTTTGTACCCATTCCAAAGAAAGGTGATTGCACAGAACACGGAAATTATAAAACAATATCATTAATATCACATGCAAGTAAAATCTTGCTGAAGATAATTCAAAATCAGTTACAGCAGTATATTGGCAAGGAACTTCCAAAAATGCAAGCTGGCTATAGAAGAGGGCACGGAATGAAGATATCATTGCTGATATTAGCTGGATCATGAGTGAAAGCAAAGAATACCAGAAAAATGTTTACTTGTTTTTCATTAACTATGGTAGCATAGTGGCTAAGACACTTGCCTGCTAACCAGACGGCTGGCGGTTCAAACCCACCTGCCACTCCTCGGAAGGAAGGTTGGGCAATCCTACTTCCGTAGTGATACTGCCTCGGAAACCCAAGGAGGGGTCGCTATGAGTTGGGGCCGACTCGACGGCACATAACAACAACAACAACAACATGCAAAAGCATAGGAGCTCTGGTGGCATACTGCCTAAGGCACTTGACTGCTAACCAGAAGGCTGGCAGTTCAAACCCATCAGCCACTCCTCAGAAGGAAGACTGGGCAATCTACTTCCATAGTGATACTGCCTCCAAAACCCAAGGAGGAGTTGCTATGAGTCAGGTCCAACTCGATGGCAAACAACAACAATATGCAAAAGCATTCGACTTTGTGGATCATAACAAACTATGGATAACACTGAGAAGAATGGGAATTCCAGAACACTTAATCGTGCACATGAGGAATCTGTATATACACAAGGCTGTTCTTCGAAGAGAACAAGGGGACATTGCATGACTTAAAATCAGGAAGGGGGTGTGTCAGGGTTCTACCATTTTACCATACTTATTCACTCTGTATGCTGAGCAAATAATCCGAGAAGGTGGACTATATGAAGAACGTGGCATCAGGATTGGAGGAAGACACATTAACAACCTGCGACATGCAGACAACACAACCTTCCTTGTGGAAAATGAAGATGACTTGAAGCACTTACTGATGAAGATCAAAGACTGCAGTCAGCAGTATGGATTACACCTCAACATAAAGAAAAAAAAAAAATCCTACACAACCTGACCAATAAGCAGCATCATGATAAATGGAGAAAAGACTGAAGTTGTCAAAGATTTCATATTACTTAGTTCCACAATCAACACCAATGGAAGAAATCAGATGACGTATTGTACTGCGCAAATCTGCTACAAAAAACCTCTTTAAAGTGCTGAAGAGCAAAGATGTCTCTTTGAAGACTAAGGTGTACCTAACCCAAGCTTTGGTATTTTCAATAGCCTTATATGCATGTGAAAACTGGACAATGACTAAGGAAGACGAAGAAGAGTTGATGCTTTTGAGTTGGTGAAGAATACTCAAAGTACCATGAACTGCCAGAAGAACTACCAAATCTGTCCTGGAGGAAGTTCAGCCAGAATGCTCCTTGGAAGCAACAATGGCCAGACTTCAATTCACCTACTTTGATCATGTTGTCAGAAGGAACCATTCCCTGGGGAAGGATATCATGCTTGATAAAGTGGAGAGTCAGTGAAAAAGAGGAAGGCCCTCAACAAGATGGATTGATAGAGTGGCTGCAATGATGAGCTCAGGTATAGCAAGGATTGTGAGGCACAGGACCAGGTAGTATTTTCTTTTATACATAGGGTCACTCTGAGTAGGAGTCGACTTGATGACGCCTAACAACAATAGCATACTATCTTTTAATGAGCTTTGAGGTGTTATTTACATACAATCAATTGTATCTATTTAAGTATACAATTCTATGTTTTCACACCAGTATATGCATGTGAAATCATGACTACCGCAATCAAGATTTAGCAATTTCTATCATTCCTCAAAATTCCACATGTCTTTTTGAAATCCACCCCCTCTGTACTCCTGCTTCAGGTAACAAATGACTGCTTTGTGTCACTAAAGATTAATGGGCATTTTCTATGATTTCTACATAAATGAAATCAGATGTACTCTTGTTACTGGTTAACTTCACTCTTTTCATCCATGTTGTTGTATGTCAGATATTTGTTGTTTTTATTGGTGAATAATACTCCATTTCACAGATGTACCAGAATTTGCTTATCCATTCAGCTTTTGGACTTCTATAATAAGAATGGATATTTCCATTTTTTCTAGTTTTGGGCTACTGTAATAAAGTTTCAATGATATATATACATGGACATATATTTTTCATTTTGTTTATATAAATCAATATCTAGGAGTGAAAGAGCTAAGTGATATGGTAGGTATGTTTAAGTTTTTAGAAAATGCTAAATAGTTTTCCAAAGCATTTATGTAATTTTACATTGTTACCAGCAATGTATCACCAATTCCAGCTGCTCCACATCCTCAGTAACCCTTGGTATTGTTAAATCTTTTTATCAATTTCAATTAGTATATGGCAGCACCTAATTTTAGTTTTAATTTGTATTTGACTAAAGTGCTCTGGTGGTGTAGTGGTTAAGGGATTTGGTTGCTAACTAAAAGGTCTGTGGTTCAAACCCACCAGCTACTCCATAGAAGAAAGGTAGGCAATCTGCTTTTATAAAGACTTACAGTGAATTCAGTTCTTTGGTTTAATGATGTTGAGCATCTTTACATCTGCTTATTGGTCAGAAAATAAAATTTTAAAAGCTTATTTACAGTAACTCCAAAAAATATATATAAAATATTTTCAAGTTATCCAAAAGATGTGCAGGACTTTTTTTTTTTTTTTTTTTACTAAAAACATCAGAAAAACTGATTAGAGAAATTTTTGAAGACCTAAATAAATGGAGAGACATGCCCATGCCCTGTCCATGGATTAGTTGATGTGTTAAATGTCAGTTCTTTCTACAATGATTTAAAAATTCAATGCAAACCTAATCAAAATCCTACTGGCTCTTACAATGCAATAACAATAAAAAATCAAACAAAAAATAAGCAGAAGAATTGAATACACATTTCACAAAAGAAGATACACAAGTGACTAATGGACAGAGATGGTGGTAGCTACTATCCAGATAGCTCAGGGCTCCCACAACAAGCTCAGTGAAGAAACAAAAGTAGACAATGAAAATTGCCACAAAGAGTGAAATTCTCAAACTCATTTAGCCTCCTCCAAAGGTATCCGATGGCCTACACTACTTCCTAAGCACTAACACCCCAGACAGCCTATGACACAATCAGGTACTACAGAGAGGAAGAACAGAGTTGTTACCGGGGTATATACCTAAAGACTTAAAAGACTCTATAACACACACACACACACACACACACACACAACCACTGCTATCAAGTCCATTCCAACTCACAGCAACCCTATAGGACAGAGTTTCCAAGACTGTAATCTTAGGGAAGTAGACTGTCACATTTTTCTCTCACAGAGAAGGTAGTGGGTTTAGGCTGTAATCCACCAGCACAGCATTTTAACAATGGGATCACCAGGGATCCAGAACCTTATAAATGTAACAGCTAGCTGCTCTATGTAACACTAGGGCCCCAAACCAGTATCACTGCAATCAAGTTGATTCTGACTCAAAGAGACCCATTGTTGTTGTTGTTGTTGTTGTTAGGTACCAATGAGTTGGCTCCAACTCATAGCAACCCTATGTATAACAGAACGAAACACTGCTCGGTTCTGTGCCAGTCTCACAATCTTTGCCACACCTGAGCCAACTGTTACAGCCACTGTGTCAATACATCTCATTGAGGGCTTTCACCTTTTCCGTTGACACTCCACTTTACCAAGCATGATGGCCTTCTCCAGGGGATGGTTCCTTCTGACAACATGATCAAAGTAGGTGAGCCAAAGTCTGGCCATTCTCGCCTCTAAGGAGCATTCTGGCTGCACTTCTTCCAGGACAAATTTGGTAGTTCTTCTCACAGTCCATGGTACTTCTAGTATTCACTGCCAACACAAAAGCATTAACTATTCTTCAGTCTTCCTTATTCATTGTCCAGCTTTCATATGCATATGAGAGCACTGAAAATTCCATAGCTTGGGTTAGATGCCACACCTTAATCATCAAAGAGACATTTTTGCTCTTCAGCACTTTAAAGAGGTCTTTTGTAGCAGATTTGCCCAATGCAGTACGTTGTCTCATTTCTTGGGTGCTGTCTCCATTGGTGTTGATTGTGGAACCAAGTAATATGAATCTTTCACAACTTCAATCTTTTCTCCATTTATCATGATGCTGTTTTCTGGTCCAGTTGTTAGGATTTTTGTTTTCTTTATGTTGAGGTGTAATCCATACTGCTAACTGTAGTATTTGATCTTCATCAGTAAGCGCTTCAAGTTATCTTCACTTTCAGCAAGCAAGGTGGTGTCATCTGCATATCGCAGGTTGTCAGTCAGTCTTCCTTCAATCCTGATGCCACGTTCTTCTTCATATTGTCCAGCTTCTCAGATTATTTGCTTAGCATACAGATTGATTAAGTATGGTGAAAAGATAAGACACTGATGCACTCCATGCCTCATTTTAAACATCCAGTATCCCATTGTTCTGTTTGAACGACAGTCTTCTAGTCTATGTACAGGTTCCTTGTGAGCAAAACTGAGTGTTCAGGAATTTGCATGCTTCTCATTGTTATCCATTATTTACTATGATCCACACAGATGAATGCTTTTGCATAGTCAATAAAACATAAGTAAACATCTTTCTGGTATTCTTTGCTTTCAGCCAAGATCCATCTGACATCAGCAATGATATCCATCATTCCATGTGCTTTTCTGTAGCCAGCTTACATTTCTGGAAGTTCCCTGTCAATATACTGCTACAACCATTTTTGAATTACCGTCAGCAAAATTTTACTTGTATGTGATATTAAAATGATGTTCGATAATTTCCATGTTCTATGCAATCACCTTTCTTTGGTGACTGGATCACTCCCAGTCAGTTGGCCAGGTAGCTATCTTCCAAATTTCTTGGCACAGATTTAAGTGCCTCCAGTGTGGCATCTGTTTGCTGAAACATCTCAATGGGTATTCTGTCAATTCCTGGAGCCCTGTTCTTCACCAATTCCTTCAGTGTAGCTTCAACTTCTTCCTTCAGTGTCATTGGTTCTTGATAATATGCCACTTCCTGATAGTTGAACATCAACCACTTATTTTTGGTACAGTGACTCTGTGTATTACTTCCATATTCTTTTGCTGTTTCCTTACTGCAACTCAAGGCTTGAATTTTTTTTTTTTTTCAGTTCTTTCTGCTTGAGAAATACTGAGCGTCTTCTCCCTTTTGGTTTTCTAAGTCCAGGTCTTTGCATATTTCATTATAATTGACTTGGTCTTTTCAAGCTGCTCTTTAATCTTGTCATTTCTTCCATTTGCTTTAGCTACTCTCCATTGAAAAGCAAGTTTCAGAGTCTCTTCTAACATCCATTTTGATCTTTTATTCCATTCCTGTCCTTTCAATGACCTTTTGCTTTCTTCATGGATGATGTTCTTGATGTCATCCCACAATTTATCTGGTTTTTGGTCACTGGTGTTCAGTGTGTCAAACCTGTTCTTTAGATAGTCTCTAAAGGCAGGTGGGATATGAACAAGGTCAACATCTTGGCTCTTATGGACTTGTTTTAATTGTCTTCAGCTTCAACTTGAACCTGCCTATGAGCAAATGAGGAGCTCTGGTAGTGTAGTGCTTAAGGCACTTGACTGCTAACCAGAAGGCTGGTGATTCAAACCCACCAGCCACTCCGTGGAAGGTAGATTGTTCAATTTACTTCCATAATGATACTACCTCGGAAACCCCAAGGAGGGGCTGCTATGAGTCAGATCCGACTCTACAGCACATAACAACAACAACAACGAGCAAATGAGGGGTAACACACTGCTGTGGAGTCAGATCCAACTCATAACCACCCCTCCTTGGGTTTCCAAGGCAGTATCACTATGGAAGTAAATTGCCCAACCTTCCTTCCAAGGAGGGGCTGGTGGGTTTTAATCGCCAGCCTTCTGGTTAGCAGTCACATGCCTTAGGCACTACACCAACAGAGCTCCCTTCACTAGGGTCAGACAGCAGAAAATAGTATACAGCCTGACCCAAATCTTCCATCAAGGAGCTTTATATTCCTATCTATAATAATTTTTTTTTTTTTGGGGGGGGGTGCATGCAGTAAAAGTAGGCACAACAATAGTACCTACCCCATATGGTTATCAGGAGGATCAAATGAAATAATATATAATGTTCTTAGGAAAGATCCTGACACAAAGTAATTGTTCATTACTGTTAGCTATTGTTAGCCCTGGTAATACAATACTTAAGCACTTGGTTACTAACCAAGAAGTTAGCGGTTCAAAAGCACCAGTAGCTTTGCATGAGAAAGACCTCGCTATCATCCCCACTGGAGGCACTCACTCAGTTATGCCAAGAGATTTGGAAGAAAGCTGCCAGACCAACTGACTGGAAGAGATCCGTATCTGTGCCCATTCCAAAAAAGGTGATCCCACAGAATGTGGAAATTATTGAACAATATCATTAATATCACACACAAGTAAAATCTTACTGAACATAATTCAAAAATGGTTGCAGCAGTATACTGACAGAGAACTTCCAGAGGTGTAAGCTGGATACAGAAGAGGACGTGGAACAAGGGATATCATTGCTAATGTCAGATGGATCTTGGCTCAAAGCAAAGAATACCAGAAAGATGTTTACTTGTGTTTTATTGACTATGCAAAAGCATTTGATTGTGTACATCATAACAAATTGTGGATAACATTGAGAAGAACGGCAATTCCAGAACACTTAATTGTACTCATGAGGAACCTGTATATAGACCAGGAGGCTGTCGTTCAAACAGAACGGACAATGCATGGTTTAAAATCAAGCAGGGAATGTGTCAGTTGTATCCTTTCTTCATACTTATTCAATCTATATGCTGAGCAGATAATCCGAGAAGCTGGACTATATGAAGAAGAATGTGGCATCAAGATTGGAGGTAGAATCATTAACAACCTGCAATATGCTGATGCCACAACTTTGCTTGCTGAAAATGAGGATGAGTTACTGATGAAAAATTGAAGAATACAGTCTGCAGTATGGATTACACCTCAATACAATGCTCTCACATGTATATGAGGCTACTAAAAAGCCATGACTTTGGTCAGTGCACCTTAGTCTTCAATGTCACATCTTTGCTCTTTAACACTTTAGAGAAATCCCTTGCAGCAGATTTGCCAAGTGCAATATGAGGTTTGATTTCATGACTGCTGCTTCCATGGGTGTTGATCATGGATCTAAGTAAAACGAAATCCTTGACAACTTCAATTATTCCTCTGTTTATTGTGATATTTTTGTTTTCTTTATGTTGAGGTGTAATCCGTACTGAAGGCTGTAGTCTGATCATCATCAGTAAGTGCTTCAAGTCATTTTAACTTACAGCAAGCAAGGCTGTGTCATCTACATACTGCAGATTATTAATGAGTCTTCCCCAAAGGCTGATGCCACATTCTTCTTAATGTATCATGAAATGATACAACACAGATGCACACCCTTGCTAATTTAAACCATTCACAATCTCCTTGCTCTGTTCGAATGATTGCCTCTTGGTCTATATAAGAGTTCCTCATAGGAGCTCTAGTGGCATAGTGCCTAAGACATGTGACTGCTAACAAGAAAACTGGCAGTTCAAACCCATCAGCCACTCCTCAGAAGGAAGGTTGGGCAATCTACTTCTGTAGTGATACCGTCTCGGAAACCCAAAGAGAGGTCACTGTGAGTAGGATCTAACTTGAGGGCAGTGAGTTCATGAGCACAATTAAGTGTTTTGGGATTCCCATTCTTTGCAATATTATGCACAATCTGTTATGATCCACACAGTCGAATGCCTTTGTATAGTCAATAAAACACAAGTAAACATCTTTCTGGTATTCTTTGCTTTCAGTGAAGCTCTATCTGACATCAGTAATGATATCCTTCACTCTACTTCCTCTTCTGAATCCAGTTTGCATTTGTGGCAGCTCCCTATTGATAAACTGCTGCAACCATTTTTCAATTATCTTGAGCAAAATTGTACTTGCATGTGATAATGATATTGTTCTGCATTCCGATGGATCACCTTTGTTAGGAGTGGGCACAAATTTGGATCTCTTCCAGTCAGTTGACCAGGTAGCTGTCTTTCAAATTTCTTGGCATAAATGAGTGCCACCAGTGTTGCATGTCGGTTAAAACATCTTAATGGGTACCCCATCAATTCCAGGAGCCTTGTTTTTCACCAACAGCTTCAGTGCAACTTGGACTTCATCCTTCAATGCCATTGGTTCTTAGTCATATGTTCCCTCCAGAAATGGCTGATCATCAACCAATTCTTTTTGGTACAGTGACTGTATTGCTTCCATCCTCTTTGATACTTCCTGTATCATTCAATATTTTGTCCACAGAATCCTCTAATATTGCAACTTGAGGCTTGAATTTTTTCTTCAGTTCTTTCAGCTTGAGAAATACTAAACAATTCTTCCCTTTGATTTTCCAACTCCAAGTCTCTGATGATTACATTATAATACTCCATTTTCTCTTCATGAGCTGTCCTTTGAAATCTTCTTTTCAGCTCTTCTATTTCATCATTTCTTTCATTCACTTTTTCTACTCTCTGCTCAAGAGCAAGTTTCAGAGTCTCTTCTGACATCCATTTTGGTCTTCTCTTCCTTTCTGGTCTTTATAGTACCCTTTTATTTTCTTCATGTATGAATGTCCTTGATATCACTTCACTACTCATCTAATATATGGTCACTGGTGTTCAGTGCATCACATCTATTCCTCATGTGGTGTCTACATTCAAGTGGGATATATTCAAGGTCATATTTTGGCTCTCATGGATTTTATTATTATTTTATTGTGCTTTGGGTGCAAATTTACAAAGCAAATTTGTTTTACATTCAACAGCTAATGCACATTTCATTTCATGCCCCAATTACCATCCCCAACCATAAAAAACTCTTCTCCCCTCCTGCCCCTGTGATGACCTACTCCCTCTGCCCTTCATAGCTATGCATTCCTGTCTGTCCAGCTTTCCCTCTTTGTGAAGGCTGCCCCTCTGGTGTTTCATGGATGATTGCTCTAAGGAGTGCATCTCCCGAGAGTAGGTGGGTGCATCACCCTGGGGTAGGTGTTCTTCATGTAGGTTAGGCTGAGAGCCAATCCATGAGACTAAGTCCATTTCCAGGACCTAAGGTTAACCCAGGGCTATAGTCTTGGGGGTTCCACCAAACTCTATTCAACCAGTAATTCTGGTCATTTTTGTGTTTTTGAATTTTGTTCTACATTTTTCCTCCCACCCTATCCAGGATCTCCAGTTTTGATCCCTTCCCAAGTTGTTGGCATTGGTAGCCAGGCACCATCTACTTCTGGTCTCAGGGTCATAAAGGATGAGGTCCTCATGGTACATCTTATCCTTGGACTAAATGTTTCCAGATGGCTTTAATTTTCTTCACTCTACTTTGATTCAGATGAGAGGAGACCAATAGTTATATCTTAGATGGCTGTTTGAAAGCTTTTAAAACACCAGTCGCTCCTCACCAAAGTAGGCTGTAGAACAGTATTTTTACATATTATGTTGTGCCAATTGAGCACTGTGACTATGGTCCTGAGTCCTCAGGCCTGGTGATTCTCTCACTCAAGGTGTTTGGTTGTCTCTGAGAAGTTACTCCAACTCCGTCTTCTGTTGCTTCTGTAACGTGTGTGGCTAATTTTGTAGCACAAGTGCATTTGTAAGATTACCCTCAGCCAAATCTATCTTTGGTCTAGGTATATCCCTGTTAACTTATCCAAACCTGATCTTCTCACCTGACTATGCATTTATCCATAGCCTGGTGCTTGGCATTAGTGGTAATGCAGTATTGTGCATGTACTAGTATTAGCCTCTGTTGTCTGTATCTTATGTGTGCTTTTCAGTGTCCTTCCTTTCCCCAAAGTCATTATGCTGTTCACAGACTCTTTCCATACCATCCTTCCCCTCACCCATATCAACATGTGACCCCCAACTAGTCCGAAATTTTCCCTACCCTTTCCTCCCAACTCTGTTAGCCGACAAAGTGAATTTCCTTCCCTGAGTAAACTTTTACTTGACTTTTTACAATAATGGGCTCATACAATATTTGTCCTTCTGTGATTGACTTATTCACTAAGTATAATGTCCTCCAAATTCATCTACGTTATTAAATGATTCACATATTCTTCATTATTCTTTAATGATGCATAGTATTCCACTGTTATGAATATACCATAGTTTGGTTATCCATACATCGGTTGATGGGTATTTAGGTTGTTTCCATCTCTCTGCTACAACGGATGCAATGAACATGGGTGTGCATATGTCTGTTTGTGGCCTCTCACCTCTTTAGGATATATTCTTAGTAATGGAATTGATGGATCAAATGGTATTTCTAGGTTCAGTTTTCTAAGGAAATGCTGTATTTTTCCATAATGGTCGTACCATTTTGCAGTCTCACCAGCAGTGTATGAGAGTTCCAATCTTTTCCAAACCTCACCAGCATTTGTTATTTTCTGTCTTGCTGAACTGTGTGATTATTGCTGGGGTGAGATGATAGCTCACTGTTGTTTTGATATGCATCTCTCCAATGGCTAATGATCATGTGCATTTCCTCAAGTGTTTGTTGGATGCCAGTGTATCTTCTTCAGTTAAGTATCTGTTCATGTCCCTTGCCCATTTTTTAATTGGGTTGTTTGCTCTTTTGGTGTTAAGGTGTTGAAGTTTTCTATAAATTTTGGAGATAAGTCCCTTGTCAAATATATCATAATCAAATATTTTTTCCCAATCTGTAAGTTCTCTTTTTACTCCTTTGGTGCAGTCTTTAGATGCACATAAGAATTTAATTTTTAAAATGTCCCAGTCATCTAGCTTCTCGTCCACTACCTGCACATGCTGAGTTATGCTTGATAGTCTGTTTATGCCACAGATCAGGGCCCCTACATTTGCCCCTACTTTATCTATGATGAGCTTTATAGTTTTGGGTTTTACATTTAAGTCTTTGATCCAACTTGAGTTCATTCTTGTGTATGGGATGAAGTATGGACCTTGTGTCATTTTTCTGCAAATGGATATCCAATTTTGCCAGCACCATTTGTTAAAGAGGCTATCTATTTCCCATTTAATGGGTTTTGGTTCTTTGTCAAAGATCAGCTCTCCATAGATGGATGGGTCTATTTCTGGGTTTCCAATTCTGTTCCACTGGTCCACCTGTCTATCACTGTACCAATACCATGCTGTTTTAACTTCTGTGGCTCTATAGTAGGCTTTGAGATCTAGGTGTGAGACCTCCATCTTTGTTTTTCTTCTTCAGCAGTGCTTTGCTTTTTTTATCCGTGGTCTCTTTCCTTTCCATACGAAATTAGTGATTGGTTTTTCCATATCCTTACAAAACGGTGATGGTATCTGGATCAAGATTGCATTGCATGTGTAGACTGCTTTGGGTAATACTGACATTTTCACAATATTCAGTTTTCCTATCCATGAACAAGGTATGTTCTTTCCCATGAACTTGTTTTAACTTTCTTCAGCTTCAACTTAAATGTGCATATGAGCAATTAACAGTCTGTTCCACAGTTGGCCCCTGGCTTATTCTGACTGATGATACTGTGCTTCTCCATTGCCTCTCCCCACAGATATAGTTGGTTTGATTCATCTGCATTCCATGTGGTAAGGTCCAAATGTATCACTGCCATTTATGTTGTTGAAAAAATGTATTTGCAATGAATAAATTATTTGTCTTGCAAAATTCCAGCAAGCATCTCCAGCATCATTTCTATCACCAAGGCCATTATTTTCAAACTACCGATGATTCTTCTGTTTCCAACTTTCATACTCCGATCACCAGTAATTATCAATACAACTTGATTATATGTTTGCTCAATTTCAGACTGGAGAAGTTGGTGAAAATCTCCAATTTCTTCATCTTTGGCTTTAGTGGTTGATGTGTAAATCTGAATAATAATTGTATTAACTGGTCTTCCTTGTAGGCGTGTGGATACATGTGGATATTATCCTATCACTGACAGCACTGTACTTCAGTATAGATCTTGAAATGTTCTTTTTGATAATAAATGTGACCATTTATTATCAAACCATTCATGTGACATCATTCCCAGCATAGTGGACCGTATGATTATCTGATTCAAAATGGCCAATACAGTCCATTTCACCTCACTAACGGGAGCTCTGGTAGCACAGTGCCTAATGCACTTGACTGCTAACCCTTTTGCACAATACAGTACTGCATTGTTAGTGAAGGAAAACACTGATCTATGGGTGGATAGGTGGGTAGACAGGCTGAACTATTAGGTATGTCTATGCAGGGGGGGATGGAGCTCTGGTAGCATAGTGCCTAAGGCACTTGACTGCTAACCAGAAGGCTGGCAGTTCAAACCCACCAGCCACTCTTCAGAAGGAAGGTTGGGCAATCTACTTCCGTAGTGAT
>NW_006921695.1:7715173-7722367 GCF_000298275.1 Orycteropus afer afer | reverse complement strand
GGGAAATTGCAGTCAATGTCATGAAACAGAGTATGTGAGCTGCTATATAGAAAATGAATTTGCTCTGAAAACTCTCACCCAAATCACAATAAAAACTAAAAAAAAAAAAAACAGCAGTCCCATTACTACCCATTACTAGATATACACCATAAAGAAATGAGAGCCAGACAAGAACAGATATGTGCTCACCCCTGTTCATCGCAGCACTATTTACAATAGCAAAAAGATGGAAGCAACCTAGATGCCCATCAACAGAAGAAAAGATAACCAAACTGTGGTACATACACACAATGGAATACTATGCAACACTAAAGAATAATATAGAATCTGCACAACACCGCATAATGTAGATGAACTTGGAAGACATTATGCTGAGGGAAATAAGTCAATCACAGAAGGACAAATATTGTATCCGTTCATTATTGTAAAAAGTCAAGGAAAGGTTTATATATGGAAGGAGACTTTGTTGATTACCAGGGTTTAGAGGGGAGGGGAGGGAATACTGCAAAAATAAAAAATAAAATAAAGTCAGATATGTTATATTAAAAAAAAAAAAAAGATGGCTTCCCAGCACACAGAGAAATGTAGCTGCTATAGGCTCAACAACCCACTGAGCGATGGCTGAGCACCTTGGGCAAGAGGCTTCCTGGTATAGTGAGATGCCACCAGACACTTATTGGTGGTGCTAAGGAGCTGTAGGGAGCTCTGGTAGCATAGTGGCTAAGGCACTTGACTGCTAACCAGGAGGCTGGCAGTTCAAACCCACAAGCCACTCCTCGGAAGGAAGGTTGGGCAATCATACTTCCATAGTGATAGTGCCTCGGAAACCCAAGGAGGGGTCGCTATGAGTCAGGGCTGACTCGACGGCACATAACAACAACAACAACAAGAAGGAGCTGTAACACTTGCCCAAGCAGAAATGCTAAGTCCACATGAAAGACTCAGTCCCAGTAGGACCTGAGGGCTGTCTTAGTTGGAAGCCACCCTAATTGATGTATTATATCCAGTCTCCTGAGTTGTTCCTGTTACTTTCAAGTTCATTCTGATCCTGAATTGTAACCTGTTACTTCCCTGGTAAGTGCCACAATCATGTGTACGGTCTGTGAGTTCTGCGTGGCCACTGCAACAAACTATGGAACCCAGCAGAGAAGTAGAGAGTGTCATGGAGGGGATGGCTATTGTCAGAATTGGGAAAACTTTGGAGAGTGAGGTATGCCTGACATGTATCTCATAAGAATCAGCTTTAGGCTGATGATGGTGACTCTCCTTGTCCCTCCTGAAGTGAGATAAAGCCTGACACCACCCCATTACAATACCCATGGCCTTCATGTTACCAAATGGTAAACTGTCAGTCCTCTTCTTAAACAGCCTCTGAGCAGCATTCAACAGGTTGATCATATCCTCACTGAAATCCTTTCTTTAGTTGTTGTTGTTGTTGTGTGCCGTCGAGTCAGCCCCGACTCATAGCAATCCCTGCTTGGGTTTCCAAGGCGGTATCACTATGGAAGTAGATTGCCCAACCTTCCTTGCAAGGAGCTTCTAGGATATCACAATCATCTGATTTCTCACCTACTTCAATTATCAATGTCTTCATCTTCTAAACCTCTAAATGCTGGAGTGTCCAGGGCTTAGTCTGCAGATCTCTCCTCTTCTCCATCTGCCCAAACTCCCTGTGTAAACACACCCATGCCCACAGATGGAACAAGATCATTCATGGACATGATGTATACTCCAAAATTCATATTTGGCCTAAACCTTACTTATAACTCTCTTGAACTTTATACCCATGTATTCAACTACAATTACTTTTATGTCTAATAGACATCTCAAATGTAGCATGTCTATAAATCTTGGTTCCCCTCATCCCCCAAAAACACCAAACTCACTGCCGTCGATTCGACTCATAGTGACCCCTCCTTGGGTTTCTGAGGTGGTGTCTCTACAGAAGTGCTGTTTGTTGTTGTTTACCATCAAGTCGGATCCAACTCGTAGCAACCCCTCCTTGGGTTTCCAAGGTTGTATCACTATGGAAGTAGATTGCCCAACCTTCTTTCTGAGGAATGGCTGGTGGACTTGAACCACCTGCCTTCTGGTTAACAGTGCTACTGTCCAATTTCCTTCTGAGGAGTGGCTACTGGGTTTGAACCACCAGCCTTCTGGTTAGCAGTCAGATGCCTTAGGCACTATGCCAACAGAGCTTCCGATCCCCCAGGTAGGTTATATATCAAAGTATTCTCAATGATTACTTCTAGGTAATCTTTTATTTTCTTTGTTTGATTCTGTGTGTTCAAATTCTTAATAATAAACATGCATTTGTTTATAATCAGAAAATATTAGTAAAGCAATAACTACAAAAAAAAATATGTTGCTTAAAAATGCAGTTCATATTAGTCTCCATTGTCTTGAAGTCTCCCAAGGAATGCCAATTATTTTTCCCCCTTTATATTTCTTTCTGTCATCAGCAAACAGCAGCGTGATATTATACGGAAAATTCAAGAAGAACTCTAAAACACAGTTGATTTGCTGGTATCTTTGCAATAATCACTAAGGAATAAATTAAATTTCAAAGAAATCTAAAATGAAAAGGTGGTTTGATGTGGAAAAAGAAGAGAAAAATATCCATCAAGTCAGGATGTCTAGCCTCTGTGAAATGTAAGTACCTCCTGCCTTACTTACGGAGCTCTGACGGCATAGCACCTAAGGCATTTGACTGCTAACTAGAAAGTTCACAATTCAAACTTACTTGCTCCGTGGAAGGAAGATGGGCCAATCTAATTTCATAAAGATTTACCACCTCAGAAACCCAAGGGTCACTATGAGTTGGAATCGACTCATTGACAGTGAATTTGGTTTTTGGTTTGCCTTACTTATGAGGAGCCCTTCTGATGCAATGGCTCAGCACTCAGCTGCTATTATGGATTGAACTGTGTCTCCCAAAAATATTCATTGTATAAAGATGAACCCTTTTGCATGCACAGTACTGCATTGTCAGTGATGGCAAGCACTGATCTATGGGTGGATAGATGGGTGGACAGGCTGAATGGTCAGGTATGTCCAGGCAGGGGGGAGTGTGCCCATGACCATGCATGGGGTTGGCAGATGACGTTTGTACATGCATGTTTGTATGCACTGGAAATGTCCAGGTGCATAGTATAGCTGACAAGGGGCATGGATGTGGTAGCTTCCTGGCCACAGCCACTACCCTGAGGGAGCTCAGGACCTGTGGGCTCAGGACCATAGTCACAGGGGACATCAAGCTCAACTGGCTTAACATACTACACAAAAACACTGCTCTACACCCTAGTTTGGTGAGTAGTGACTGGGGTCTTACAAGGTCGCAAGTAGCCAGTTAGATGCAATAAAGGGTCTCTCCTCATCCAGAGCAGAGAAAAACAAAGAAAGCCAAAGAAACATGGAGACAATTGTCCAAGGGATTATAGTAGACCATGTGATCCTCAGCCTATATGAATATGAGACCAGAAGAACTGGATGGCGCCCAGCTACCACTGTCAACCACTAGTGCAGGAGATCCTGGATAGAGTGGGAGAATAATGCAGAATAAAACTCAAAATCATTAAAAAAAAAAAAAGACCATGTTTGCCGGTTTGACAGAGCTTGGTGAAACCCCTGAAATTATAGCCCCTAGTTATCCTTTGGAGCTCTGGTAGCATAGTGGCTAAGACGCTTGCCTGCTAACCAGACGGCTGGCAGTTCAAACCCACCAGCCATTCCTCGGAAGGAAAGTTGGGCAATCCTACTTCCGTAGTGATACTGCCTCGGAAACCCAAGAAGGGTCGCTATGAGTCGGGTTTGACTCGACGGCACATAACAACAACAACAACAGTTATCCTTCAGATCTAGAACTGAACTCACTCCTGTGGCTTCCAACCAAACAATAGACAGGCATATGGGGTGAACATTTACATCAGGTAGATACACTCTGTGGTGGTTATGTTGTGTGTCAACTTGGCTGGGCCTGGTTGAATGGCTGGGCAGCTGGTGGTAGTTATTCCCCATGATGAGACTGGCAATCAACTCCACAAGTAGCTGAGTAGCTGTCTTTGGGATGTAGTCTGCAACCTGTACATAAGGAGAAGGCTTGGGAATGGTTTCTAGCTTATGGCACACTTGGATCCTGCATGTAGCCCTGTCTTTGCTGAGTAGCCTGCCATGTCTGCCGACCTTGGGATTTACTGTGGACTTGAATTAATGGCCTGCCATGTGGTTTGGTAACATTGGGACTGTGCTTTTTTCCTTGTCAACCTTGGGTTTTTCAGCCTCAGCAGCCAGCAGCTGTCTGAGTGAAGCTCAGTAGGCTGGGAGCAGGAGGCAGAGCTGGACCCCAAGGTTGTGGGGCTTTCACCCAGCCCCTACAGCCTGGCACTTGAATGTCGACTTGAAGCCTCCAAATTGTATGAATAAACTGCTGTTTGTTAAGGCCATCCCATTTGTGGTATATTTCTTGTCAGAGAAGCACTAGGTAACCAGAACACACTGCTTAGAGCTATCAATTGTGGGAGAACAGAAGGGCAGTGTTTGTGCAAGGAGATAGCTCAAGGGGCAGGAGTGTACGGGCTGGGAAGGACACAGGGAAGAGGTAACTATGGGGAGGAAGTGGGAAGAGAGCTGTTTTTGTGGAGAATTGCAGTCAATGTCATGAAACAAAATGTGTATGATCTACTGTATGGAAAATGAATTTGCTCTGTAAATTTTCACTCAAATCACAAAAATTATATATACATGTGTGTGTGTGTGTGTGTGTATGCATATACACATATTTGTTATAAATCCTAACTCTTATGCCTGTGATTATAATTTGGGAATAGGTTTTCTTTGTTATGTTAATGAGTCAATATTAGTGTAGGGTGTATTTTGAGTCAATCTCTTTTGAATTATAAAATAGATTAAACAAGCGAGTTAGCAAGCAGAGACTGGGGAAGAGAGATGCCAAGCCATGAAGACTGTTCAGGACCAGAAGAGACAAAGACATTCCCCCAGAGTCAAGAGAGAGAGAGGGAAAGCTTTCTCATAGAGCCAGCACCCTGAATCTGGACATCTAGCCTCCTAAACACTGAGAAAACAAATTTCTGCTAAAGTCATCCACTTGTGGTATTTCTGTTATAGCAGCACCAGATAACTAAGACAACTAACTGCTAACTGAACCCACCCAGAACTCAAAGCCAAGAGCCACTCTGCAGAAGACAGACAAGACATTACACTTTCATAAAGATTAGCTTACCATAAAGACTAAATGATATAATGTGTTTAGCAGCCCAGGGTTTAGCAGAGGATCATTAATATCATTATTATTGCCATTATTATTTAAATGAACAAAAGAAAACTGCATTTTAAAAGGTTCTACAAGTCCAAGAGTTACGTGACAAAATGCAGAAATTCTGGACCATTTACAACAAAAATTCACTAAGCTTAATTAAGGATCTCAACAAGGTAAAGAAAAATAGTAAATATTGTACAAGTTTGCCCAAGATCTTTGGTAATTTCACAGAGCTAAAGTAAAGAACTTCTAATTGAAAGAGCAAGTTCACCTAGTTTTATGTTACACATATGTAAGATATGAGGAAACTTATGGCCTGAGAAATTCAGTAACTTAAACAAGGTCAAAAATTCTTCTGCCCTCAGATTCAAATGTTACACTTCAATTAACGTTACATGACCTAAGTAGCATGTTATGGGGCATGATGTTACAAGAGGACAGGAAAAAAAGAACAAAGAGTAAAGCAAAGTGCCTCAGTGTCCTCTGTGTGATGTGAACGAATGTTATATAAACAGATTAAATGAGTAATAGGAAAAGTTCCCTTATTGTTCGATACTTAGTTAAGTAATTTCTGATTAATATTTCTTGATTCTATGACTGACTTTATAGATCATCAAAAGGAAACTGACAACTCAACTATTGCTAAAATTAAATCAAAGTCTATAGGTATATACAACTGCATATAGAAAACACAAGAAGGAAAAATGCTAGGAGATATTTCACTAAATGCTACTTTTAATACAAAAGTGTTAAGCGTTATATCTTAAATTCATAATGAAATATTAAAAATTCTTCATGCCATTTTGTTTTCAAACTATAACAATTATAACCCTGATCCATAATGTTTTTTCATATCCTAGAGGAGTATAGCCTTCAGGGTAGATTACACTTCAACATAAAGAAAGCAAAAATCCTCACAACTCAACCAATAAGCAACATCATGACAAACTGAGAAAAGTTTGAAGTTGTCTAGGATTTCATTTTACTTGGATCCAAAATCAACAGCTAAGGAAGCAGCAGTCAAGAAATCAAGTACATACTGCATTGGGCAAATGTGCAGCAAAAGACCTCTTTAAAATGTTCAAAAGCAAAGATGTCACCTTGAGGAGTAAGGTGAACATGACCCAAATCATGGTATTTTCAATCACTTCATATGCATGTGATAGCTGGAAAGGAAGGAAGATCAAAGAAAAATTAATGTCTTGGAATTATGAATTATGGTATTATCAAAGAATACATGGGCTGCCAGAAGAACAAACAATTCAATCATGAGAAAAGTACAGCCAGAATGCTCCTTAGAGGTGAGGATGGCAAGACGTATCTTACTTACTTTGGATGTGTTATCAGGAGAGACCACTCCCTGGAGAAGGACACCATGCTTGGTAGACAGTCAGCAAGAAGGAGGAAGATCCTCAATGAGATGGCTTAACACAGTGGCTACAACAATGGGCTCAAACATAGCAAAAATTGTGAAGATGGCACAGGACTGGGCAGTTTTCATTCTGTTGTATACATATAGCATCACTGTGAGTAGGAAAGGTAAGAGGAGGTCAAAATCCTAAAACTAATTCAAGCTCAAAACGATCAGTATCTGAAAAAACAAAACAGAACAGCAACAAAAAATGTGGTCTTCAAATTCTCAATCATTCCTTAAACACCATCTAGCTCCAGCTCATAATAAACTCAAATTGAAAATAAAGGATTAACAGTAGAAGGAATGTTAAGTAACAATTTTAATGAAAAAAGGCAGAAGTTATAAAGCAGAACAATTAATTAACATACAAATCACAGATCCGTGACTTTTTAATTCAAGTAGAGGTACTAAATTTAAATGCTTTATTTAAAAATAATTTAATCCACTAATCCCTGAAAAAGGGAGCTCTGGTAGCATAGTGTCTAAGGCACTTGACTGCTAACCA
>NW_006921695.1:7712300-7714758 GCF_000298275.1 Orycteropus afer afer | reverse complement strand
AAGCTTTCCAAGCTAGCCTTCAATAACTACTTTTCAGTATATAAAATATAGTCAAATAATTAATGATTTGGGCCTGTGAAAAAGTCTGAAATAGCTCAATTTAAACATTATTGGGGAACAACTCAGTAGGTAAATACAATTTCACTTTATCTGAAACAGAAATTATTTCAGAAGCATTTTAAGTCTTTCTAAATTCTAGCCACAAAAGCAGTAACATTTCTGAAGCCTACACTGATCATTTATTACAGTCTATTAAGTTACTCGTAAATAGAAAAAGCTACCAGTAATTAATTTCTATTTTATGTATTTACCCAACTGTTTATGTATTTAAATTATTTTCTTTCCTTTTACATAACATACAAACACCAAAACCTGGGGTTGAGAGGAAGCAGCAAGAATGAAACATATAAAAGGACTCTAAACATACAAGAGTACTTTGAATAGTTTCGGGGTGCTACAAGAACACAGAAGCTCTGGTGGTGCAGCGCTAAGGCATCTGGCTGCTAACTTAAAGGTCGGCGGTTCAGAAGAACAGTGGTAAAGCTATGGTGGCATCATTCTTCAAGTCTAAAAAGAATGGTGAATATGACCTCATAGGATGACAATTATGAATGTACAGAGGAAGAGATGTTCCTGCTTGTATCCCTGATTCAAGAGTTTATGTTCAAAAAAATCCTGACCTGTCCACACAATCCACTGACCATTCTATCTGAGCCAGGCTAACCTCAACACTCAGTGATGGCTGTTAAGATCACCAGCTGGGTATGCTTTTCAGATTAAGAAATTGTCCTCTTGATATAGACATAATCAGAAGTTACAAAAGAGCCCCTATATGCCATGAACAGTGCTCAGCTACTAATTGAAAGGGTAGTGGTTAGAATCCACCTAGAGAGGCACCTCAGAAGAAAGGCCTGGTGGTTTGCTTCTAAAAAAGCATAGCCATAAAACTCTAGGAGAGCAGTTCTACTCTGAAACACATGGGATCACAATGAGTGAGAATTAACTCAAGGGTAACTGGTGGTGGTGGTGAAATTACAAGATATAATTACATGTTCTGCTTTCCCTGAAAGTGTTAAGAGAACAACAAAGAATTCTAGAGCTGTTTAGAGTACTAAAAGAAATGTAATCCTCCCATACATGATATTTTGGTTGAAAAGGAAATTATCAAATTTTTCAATAATTTTTAAATGTAAAACCTCTATTTGATTTTATTTTAAAAATAACATTTTATCATTGACGAAAATATAGCTTACAAATGGGGGGGGGAGGTCTCCTTAAATTCCAAATCTAAAGACAACCATATTTTGTTTTTCTACTTAAAAGTGCATGCCTGTGTATATACATGAGTGTAGTAGACAAGGATGACACTGTAGACTGCCTGCCAACAACCATTCACTCCTCCTTATATTCTAACCAAACTTTAATTGTGCTGACATGCCTACCCTACACCCCAGGTCATGTATTTCTGGGGAAGCACACCCTAACATGAATCATAATCAATTTAAGCCAATTACAGTAGTTCAATTTCTCTTGACATTGGCTGATTGAGACATGGGTTTGTACGCAACATTGGCACATGAGCAGAAGAGAGATGGGATAGCATCTATTATGAGGTATTTAGGAAAGGTTTTTCTCATTGGTAGACACTATAGGAAAAATATCTTTCCTCTTCAAGAAATTCAGTAATACTTTCTTGTGACACTGGAACTTGTGGCAGCCATCTTGCAACCATAAGAGGAACCAGCCAAGGACAAAAAGGACATCGCCTGCATCTTTAACCTTCTTCCACCAACTAGATCCTTCCCAGGAGCTCTGGTAGCACAGTGCCTAAGGCACTTGACTGCTAACCAGAAGGCTGGCAGTTCAAATCCACCAGCCACTCCTCAAAAGGTTGGGCAATCTACTTCCATAGCAATACCACCTCAGAAACCCAAGGAGGGTCACTATTAGTCGGGTCCAACTCCACAGTACATAACAACAACAAGATCCTTCCCACAAGCACTTAAACAGACACACAAATTCCTCTTGACTCAATCTCTCCCTACCAAAATCTCTTCCTCACAGCTAAGCCCCTCAGAATGGTCAATACAACAAACTGTTTTCTCCACTCAACTATGAATTCATCATTGACTTTCCCAAGGTTTTCTTGATTTCCTCAAATTTAGCCTTCGCGTATTCTATGGTCCAAAGGAATATTTTACATGTTGCTATCACAGTTCTACTCTGACACACATGGAGTCGCTGTGAGTCAAAATAGACTGAAAGGCAACTAGTTTTTTATGACAGTAACTAATACATGCAATAGTGATAGTTTTGTCTACTAATGTATAACTTCTGGAAAGTATATATTGCCAATATCTAGAAAAGTCCTTAATATTTTAAATGTATAAATATTTGTTTCACAAATGAAATGTTGTTGTTGTTGTTATATGCCGTCGAGTCGGCCCCGACTCACAGC
>NW_006921695.1:7707418-7710630 GCF_000298275.1 Orycteropus afer afer | reverse complement strand
AAAAAAAAAAAAAAAGCAATCTTCCAGATGAAAATATGCTCAAATATGTTACACAAACTACCTGGAATATTTCAAGCAGCATGAAATGGACTCCAGAACACTCTCCTTGTTACATTAATTGGGGACTGTGCATTTTGATAATGGTTAGTAGTTGTTGTCCAGTGCCACCGAGTCGGCTCCAACTCACAGCAACGCTTTGTACAACAGAATGAAACACTGCCTGGTCCTGGGCCAGCTTCACGGTCCTTGTTGTACCTGAGCCCATTGTTGCAGCCATTGTGTCAGTCAATCTTGTTGGGGGCCTTCCCCTTTTTCACTGACCCTCCACTTTACCAAGCATGATATTCTTCTCCAGGGAATGGTCCCTTCTGACAACATGACCAAAGTAGGTGGGACAAAGTCTGGCCTTTCTCCCTTCCACGGGGCATTCTGGCTGCACTTCTTCCAGGGCAGATCTGTTAGTTCTTCTGGTGGCCCGTGGGACTTCCAGTATTCTTTGCCAGCACCGCAACTCAAAGGCATCGACTCTTGTTTGGTCTTCCTTACTCATTGTCCAGCTCTCACATGCATGTTAGGCAACTGAAAACACCATGGCTTGGGTCAGGTACATCTTAGTCCTCAAAGTTAAAGATGCGAAATGGTTAGTAGATTTCTTACTCATTTGAATGTGTTCATGGTTTTGTCTGTTCTCACTTACCCAGTATAATAAGTCAGTGAGATGGCAGCTTATAGAATTAAAACATAGAAATCAGTAGCCTTCATTGAATGGGAAAGGACACACAGTGACTTTCCAGGGTGATGGCTGTGTCCTCTGTCTAGATACACATTGGCCAACACAGATGCGTTTTCACTATATGGAACATAGACCTGAGCAGATGAACACGGGACCCTAAATGGCCTTCAGGTAGGCACACTAACCAGTTAGAAAATACAAGGGAAGAGAAGGTTCCGGTTATGGGGCCACAAAAAAGAATTAGGGGTGAACTCGACAAGGTATAAGGAAAACCTATAGAAAGAATGGGAGCTCTGGTAGCATAGTACCTAAGGCACTTAACTGCTAACCAGAAGGCTGGCGGTTCAAACCCACCAGCCACTCCTCAGAAGGAAGATGGGGCAATCTACTTCCGTAGTGATACTGCCTTGGAAACCCAAAGAGGGGTCACTATGAGTCGGGTCCGACTTGACGGCACATAACAACAACAACAACAACCTGGAATATGAACAGGTGCAAGAACATGCTTAGAAGCCACATGATAAACACAGAATTTTCTATATTAGTATAGGTATATCACCTAAAAAAACAACAACAACAACTTAAACGAAGTAGTAACAGGTGAATTTACATTCTAAATGTTCCCAAGAGACTGGATGAAGTACCTGAATGAGAATCAAACATTACAGTTCTGTCCTACACTAATGAGCAGGAAATGGCCAGTTTTACCAAACCTGCTAGGCCACACTGTCAACTACAATGGGGAAAATGGACTAGATGAAGAATGGCTAGTGTTTCTTTTTATTATTATTATTTCAAAACCCAATTCCAATTAACTGGGTGACTGCCTCTAGAGCAGCTTGCCTACACTATTATGATTCCTTTAAGTAAAAAGCTATGTCCTTTGTTCCTTGCTCTTAGAAATTCGGTGTTTGATACTTCTAATGATGCTAAGACTCATCGGAATGCTCACTAGAGCTTTTCCAGTGTCAGCGAGCAGCTGCATACCCACACATTCTCCTCAGCCTCCCTTGTGATCGATGGCTACAATTCTGCACATGAAGGCTGCAAAATGTGGCTGTAGAACCAAGCATGTCCCTGATTCTGCATAACAGATAATAACAGCTAACATTTATTGATGTTTAGTATGTGGCAGGCACTGTTCTAACCATGGCATATGCCATTAGGGGTCCTTTAATATAGGTTAAATCGTTAGAACAGTGGGCTGCCAAACAGAAGGTCAATGGTTAGAATCCACAAGCCACTCCTGATCCTACCAGCCACTCTGTGGAAGACAAGATGTGGTGGTAGAGTTCCATAAAGATTACAGCATGGAAATTCTGTGAGGCAGTTCCACTCTGTCGCTATGAGTCAGAACCAACTCTACAGTAATGGTTTCAGATAACCTTATTAACACATTTAATCCTCACCACAATCTCTACCATGTGGATTCTATTATTCTCATCCCTATTTTACAGTTGAGAAACCGAGGCACAACTAGGTGAAGTAACTTGCCCAAGGCTTCAAAAGAGGACCTTAAGCAGAATGGCTCCAGATCCTCCACTCTTAGCCACGTTACTTACTGATTCTCTTCAGTGATCAAACCCATGAACTTCAGTTCCCTTAACGCCTTAATACCAGCAGCCCAGGTTTCATGGTGGTGAAAGTCTGTACTTCATTTGCCATCCTGAAATATTTACTCTTTCCAAGAGGCCTGGATTATGGCAAACTCTTCTCAAATTACCCATATTCTGGGCATTGGTGAGGAGCTCTGGTGGCTTAGTGGATAAGGCATTTGGCTGCTAACCAGAAGGTCAGCGGTTCAAACCCACCAGATGCTCCCCAGAAGGAAGATGGGGCAATCTATTTCCACAAAGATTTACAGCCTCGGAAACCTAATGGGGGTCATTATGAACTGGAATCAATTTGATGGCAGTGAGTTTGGTTTTTGTTTTGTTTTGGGCATCAGTAGATTACCTTATTTGGCATATTGTTAAAAAATCAAAATAATTTCATAAATCATCGATTCCATCACATAAAATAAACCCTCTATTAAGTAGAACCCTCAGTAAATGTGGATTTTAGGGTTAAAAGAATTCTCCCATTAACAGAACAACAATCAGAAACCTGGAAGGGGTAGGTGATCCATAACACATTAGTCTTGTGAGAACGGCATAGTGAAAAGAATCTCTGACAACTGGTAATTTTAAAAGGCTTTGCAATTGTGAGTCTGTGCATCATTTCTCACAAAACAGGAGTGTAAAAGGCATATGGCATATGAGGTTTAACTGAATAGTGAATACCAACCACTGCCCCCAACATGTCTGAGAGGTTGCTATTCTGAATAAATCCCATTCTCCTGAGAGAGGCAAATGTCATATCCAAAGGGATTTGCTGAATTTGAAGTTTCATTAATCCTGATTAAGGAAGGTAATCTTGGAGAAAAAATATTCAGACTTCAAGGAGTAATTTTACAAAGGTTTTCTTTTTTTTTTTTTTT
>NW_006921695.1:7701481-7707318 GCF_000298275.1 Orycteropus afer afer | reverse complement strand
CCATCATAGCAACTGCCATTGGCTTTCTGAGGCTGTAATCTCACAGAAATTGACTGCCTCATCTTGCTTCTGAGAAGCGGCTGGTGGATTAGAACCGCTGACCTCCCAATTAGCAGCCAAATGTCTTATCCACCATGCCACCAATGCTCCTTGTTATATATATAATACTCTCCAATGTACAGGCATATCTCAGAGATACTGTAGGTTCAGTTCCAGACTACTTCAATAAAACAAATATTGTAATAAAGCAAGTCACACAATTTTTTTTATTTTCCAGTGCATATAAAAGGCATGTTTATATCACACTGTTGTCTATTAAGTGTGCAACAGCAGTATGAGAATGTTTGAAATACTGTGAGAATTACCAAAATGTGACAGAAAGACATGAAGTAAGTAAGCACTTCCTATTGGAAAAATGATACCGATAGACTTGCTCAGTGCAGGGTTCCACAAACCTTTGATTTGTAAAAAAAACTCTGTATCTATAAAATGCAATAAAGGGAAGCACAATAAAATCAGTTACACCTATACAGATTGTCTTCAGGTGTTCCTATTCCTTTTTATATTGATGTTGTTAGGTGCCATCAAGTCAATTCCAACTCATACTGACCCTATGTACAACAGAACAAAACACTGCCCTGTCCTGCCCCATCTTCACCATCCTTGCTATACCTGAGCACATCATTGCAGCCGCTGTGTCAATCCATCTCATTTAGGTCTTCCCCTTTTTTGATGCCCCTGTATTTTACCAAGCATGATAACCTTCTGCAGGGACTGGTCCCTTCTGACTACATTACCAAAGAGAGACAAAGTCTGGCCATTGTCACTCCTAAGGAACATTCTGGTTGCACTTCCTCAAGGACAGATTTGTTCATTCTTCTAGCAGCCCACAGTATTTTCAATATTCACCACCAATACCAGAATTCAAAGGCACTGATTCTTCCTCAGTCTTCTTTACTCACTGTCCAGCTTTCACATGATTATTGAGGCAACTGAAAATATTATGGCTTGGTTTAGATGCACCTTAGTCTTCAAAGTGACATCTTTGCTCTTCAACACTTTAAAGTTTTTTATATATCACTACATTTACAGTTAACTCTTACATGTAAAACAAACAAAAAGACTGGAGGTTCAAGTCCACCCAGAGGTGCCCTGGAAGAAAGACCTGGACATCTACTTTTAGAAATATCAGCCACTGAAAACCCTATGGGGCACAGTTCAATTCTGACACATACGAGGTCACCATGAATCAGAGTCAAATGGGCAGCAATTGGCTGGCTGGACACTGTGAACACTTCAGATAATGTATGATATACATTAAACAAGATACAAGATAACTACTTGGCTTGTACCAAATTCAATATATGATGATATTAAATCTAATAGGCAATAGTTTTATTTCCATCCTAGACATCAAGAATGTAGTAAGAAATTTACACTCAAGTATCTCATTTTTAAAGTATAAAAAATATATATCAAATAAACATTAAATTAAATAGTAGGAACATTGTCAAAGAATGATAACTCTTAAGAGCAAATCAGAGCTTGGGGGAGGGGAGGAAGCAATCCAGTTATTGAAAGAAATGTTATTGGGAAGTAGTTAACAAAACTCTAAGTTCTCCAAAAGAAAGTATACCCACATTGTATAATATGCATGCAATACTGTTAATCTGTATCTTGAGGCTTCGCATTCTTATTTTACATAAAAGTAAATTTAAAATTCAATATTTTCTTCTCAAATTAATTACATTGCAAACTTGTAGATGCTAATACCTAAGCAACTCATGATTTTGAATGGCAGCGCAGTGCCTAAGGCATTTAACTGCTAACCAGAAGGCTGGTGGTTCAAACCCCCCAGCCACTCTTTGGAAGAAAGGTTGGGCACTCTACTTCTGTAGTGATACCACCTCGGAAACCCAAAGAGGGGTCACTATGAGTCGAATCTGACTCAATAGCAGGGAGTTAGGTTTTTTGTTTTGTTTTGTTTTGTTTTTTTGTTTAGTCTCAAATTGAGCTCTGTGAGGTAGTGAATAAAGCACTTGACTGCTAACTGAAGGTCAGTAGTTCAAACCCACCAGCCACTCTGCAGAAGAAAGATGGGGCAATCTATTTCCACAACGATTTACAGCCTCGGAAACCCAATGGGAGTCATTATGAGTGGCAAATGACTCTATGGCAGTGAGTTTGGTTATTTTAGAGTCTCAAATTTAAAACATTAATCTTTTTTCTAATATAGAATGTTTTAAATGAACTACTATCCACAAGAACTAGTCACTCCTTTGATTACAAGTAACATTTATATCTATACCCTCAACCCACCCCACCCATCCACCCCCACACATACATATACTTTCCATTTGTAAATATTGTTTACAACGGGAACCTGTATGCTTGGGTTGTACATTCATTTTTAAAACATGGAGAAGCGATGTTACAAGATGTAACAACAATGAAATGTAACCACAAGAGCATCATATACCAAGACAAGTAGACAGGTACATAGGGTTTGCCTTTCATTTAAAAGGTTCTTTTTAACTTTGACCCAATGAGACCTGTTATTTCTGTCCATATTCTCCTTACCTCAAGTCTCTGCCACCAGAGACTACTAGTGTAGGCATGAAAAGCCATGGGTCATGAAAACCAAGAGAAAGGTCCTTATGTGTTCTCATAAAGAATTTATTAAGAACTAATCATGATAAACCACATAACAAAAAAACCCAAAAGGAGGAGAAAAACAAAACTAAGTAAGAGTAGCAAATATTTTGTTACAATCCTGTTTGTTGGATTACTCCTACACCTAGCTGCAAAATATTTGCCAGCCTTTGCTCTCTCCAGCACAAATTTATTCCCAGGCAGTAAGTCATCAGTCTGCTCTGTGTTTGAACACCACCTCTGGGCTACTTGGCCACTTTCTCAGAGTATGCTTATACTTCACCTACTGATAACCTGTATGAAAACAGACAACTCCCACCAAGTCCCCTTCACCTTTTGAACCAACCCATCTTGAGTGCTCCTGCTTTTATAGTGGAGGCATGTGATGACAGTATCTGCACCAGCTGTTCCTAATTATTACCTCTCAGACTGGGGCGAATGACTCAGCAACCCAACTTTTTAAGGAGTAATCTACCTTATCATCCAACCAACCTACTGAACAACGGTAAACCACTTGACACAACCAGAGGTTATACAACAATAATAATACACGATACAATCACTACAGTAAGGACACCGCACTCTATGTTTGACTTACTTACCAGGAGCATTTTCCCTCTAGTCTTCTAAAGGTTTCTAAAGGCAGAAGTGACAAGCGCCTCCAAGCCCAGCCCAATCTGTTGCACCATTGCACAAGACCAGGAAGAAGTAGTCAGACCTCTTCCCATTTCTCTGCTGGACCATATGAAGCACTCAAGTGTTCAGACACTAACACGTTGGTGTTTGCACCCTTTATCTTTCTCAACAGCCTTAAAACCTCTTTAAAATGCAAACCCTCTGGGATTTAAGGAGTGTTAAAAAAAAATGAACAAAGACCTAATAATGACATACTCTGGGGGTAAAAGTCCCAAAATGGATATAGTGCTCCAAAAAGCTGGGCTCCCCTACAAAAGTCTTTGTTCCTTTAAACATGGCACTGCAGTTTGTTTTTCCCACACATATTCTTCCACAATTACTAGTACACTCTTATCTTGAATCAGCTCAAGTTTAACACAGAAGACTCACTGCATAAAAGCATTCTGAACAATTCTCAATGACATGAAACTGCCCTGTAAGAATGAGAAAGCAGTGGCACTCGTGTTACATTAGGCGAGGAGCACAAAGCTAGTATCTCTACAATCAACACCCACTCTCACCATATTGTGAGAGTCTTAATTACAAAGTATGGGCAAAACTCCAACAAAGGGAGCCCTGGGATCACCAGTTTCCAAAACCATTCTTCACTAAATCCAACGCAACGAGGCGACACATTTGTTCCAGCCACGAACCTGGCCTTTTTTTCGTGATTATACCGACCACACACAACCAGGCTAAGAAGAGCACAACAAATAGCGCACTGAATGCCGCGGCTGCGGAGGGTGGTGGGTGGGGGCGGGAGGACAATACGGAGCCCGCGGGTCGGGCCGCGCGGGCGGTGCTGATGTGTCACAGCCGGACGGTCGTCGAGCTGGGGGCCGGGCTCGGACCCTGGACCTAGCGGGAGGAGGCGGCCGCCGCGGTCCCAGCGGCTCCTAGCACGTCCCGCCCGCCCGGGGGTAAAGTACAGCGCGGGCCGATAAACAACAGCACTGACCGCGCGTAGAGAGCCACGGGGCGCTGACGGGTGGCCCTTTCCGGCCGACGCGGCCAATTCCAGGAACGGGGGCCGCAGCTGTCCCCCTCAGGCCTCGCTAGGCTTCCCCGCCCAGAAAGCTGCCGGTCACCCCTCGCCGCCTCACCAAGAGGTGCTCGTGAGCCGCCCCTTAGCCCGAGAGCCCCGACCCGGTGCGCGCACCGCGAGCCCTCCCGGGAACGGGCTCGCCGGACTGCCAAGCCACTCACCAAAGCCGAGGCGCGGCGCGGCCCGACAGACAGCGGCGAGCAAGCCCGGCGGGCGGCGCGGGCAGCGGTCAGGTGACTCACTCTCTCCCTGCGGCCGTCGGCCCCCACCCCTCCACTCCCCTCCCTCCGCCGCCACCACCCCCGCCGTCTCGCGGCGCAAAAACCCCGCCCGCCTGCCTCACGATGCCCTGCCCTACTAGAAGCCACGCCACGCCCACTCGAGGCCCCGCCCCGCCCCACTCGAGGTCCTAAGGCCTGCCCTCCCGCGCTAGAGGCCCCGCCCGCGGCCCAAGAGGCCTGCGTCTGCGCACGGTTGGGGCCAGGGTCGCCGTGGCGAGTTTGCGGCTGGAAGCCTATGCCAGGGGCTGAGAGGAGGGACTGAAAGGGCCCGGTGCGAAGTGGGTGAGGCGGAGGCTGCGGCCCCCTGCCACTGCCGGTGGCGCCTCTTTGAGGGTGCAGTCCTCTGCCCAAATGGACAAACCACCTGAGAACCACCTCATCCTCTCCTACTGAGAACCAAAAGAAAGGCTGAAGGCCTCCTCGGCCCAGGTGTTGTGAGGATATCAGAATCAGACAAAGCCGTGGCGTGCCCAGGATGCCGGCGGAAAACAGGGAGAAGGAGAGTTGGCTTCACGTCCCTCTCCAGAACATGACAGGGGGTGTTTCTGGAATCCCCACGGGCAGAGCTCCGTCTCTTAGGGGTGGCCAGACGCCCAGGTTCGCAAGGCATGGGCGCTTCCTGAATGAGATGCATCCAGGATATTGTAGAAAGCATCTGGCAACCCTATTGTGTTTGACACTGAAAACAACGGCGTCTAGTAACAGGTGTTCCCGTTAAGCTGCCGCTGCCAGGAAGGGAAACTTGGAGCCCAGTGATGTCAACGGTTTATCTCATGCCCTGATCGTCCTTTCGTCCTCTGATGCATACTTATTCCATGTTTATCCCAATTGACACCTTTAAAATTATGTTCCCAAGCCATTTGGCATCTCTAGAGTTCAAGTAAAGTCTCTGAGAGAGGGCTGCACTGATGGCAAAGCGAAAGCTCATCAGTTTCTAGAGACAAACACACTGAAATAGTGTCAACAGACCTGGCCCTGAAGCCTGTCTACAATGGTAGATTTGTGTGAAAGTTGTGGGCTTTGGAGTTCAGGTCACGAGAATTTGGTAACTGGTGAGCAGCAACCCCAGGGTGTAAGGACTCATCCTTTTTTTTTTTTCCCCCTCCATATGTAAACCTTTACTTGACTTTTTACAATAGTGAACTAGTACATATTTGTCCTTCTGTAATAGACTTATTTCACTC
>NW_006921695.1:7700232-7700871 GCF_000298275.1 Orycteropus afer afer | reverse complement strand
TATATATATATACTTTGCTGGTTTTTTGTGTTTCTCTAGAGAACCCAATCTAACACAGAAGGTGACCTAAGGGAAAATGTACAGAGGCATGAGCATGGAAGTGCAAGGGATGTAACGTTTGAACTGAGTCTTAACTGAAGCAGTCCAAGAGGGGAGAGTATATGTAAAAGTCAATATGTAGGAGACAAATGATTCCAGGCTACCTAAGCTCCTGATAGGGGAGTAGATCATTGGTCCATTTATGAGGATTTTTGTTTTATTTATATTGAGGTGTAATCCGTACTGCAAACTGTATTCTTCAATCTTCATTAGTAAATGCTTCAAGTCATCCTCACTTTCAGCAAGCAAAGTTGTGTCATCGACATATCTCAGGTTGTTAATTAGCCTTCCTTCAATCTTGATGCCACATTCTTCTTCATAGAGTCCAGCCTCTCGGACTATTTGCTCAGCATACAGATTGAATAAGTATGGTGAAAGGAGACAACCCTGACACACTCCCTTCCTGATTTTAAACCATGCAGTGTCCCCTTGGTCTGTTCGAACAGCCTCTTGGTCTATGTACAGGTTCCTCATGAGTACAATCAAATGTTGTGGAATTCCCATTCTCCTCAATGTTATCCATAATTTGTTATGATCCAT
>NW_006921695.1:7674681-7699752 GCF_000298275.1 Orycteropus afer afer | reverse complement strand
TTTCCATCTTCTTTTGACGTTTCCTGCATCATTCAATATTTTGCCCATAGAATCTTTCAATATTGCAACTCAAGGCTTAAAATTTTTCCTCAGTTCTTTCAGCTTGAGAAATGCCGAGTGCGTTCTTCCCTTTTGGTTTTCTAACTCCAGATCTTTGCACATTTCATTATAAGAATTGACTTTGTCTTCTTGAGGTGCTCTTTGACATCTTCTGTTCACTTCTTTTATTTTGTCATTTCTTCCATTTGCTTTAGCTACTCTCCGCTCAAGGGCAAGTTTCAGAGTCTCTTCTGACATCCATTTTGGTCATTTTTTCCTTTCCTGTCTTTTTAATGACCTTTTGTTTTCTTCATGGATGGCGTTCTTGATGTCATCCGACAATTCCTCTGATTGTCAGTCATTGGTGTTCCATGCATCAAATCTACTCTTTAGATGGTCTCTAAATTCAGGAGGGATATAATCAAGGTCATATTTTCACTCTTGTTGACTTGTTTTAATGAATTGTCTTCAGCTTCAAGTTGAACTTGCATATGAGCAGTTGATGGTCTGTTCCACAATCACCTCCTGGCCTTGTTTTGGCTGAAAACACTGAGTTTGTCCATTGCTTCTTGCCACAGATGTTGTCAATCTGATTCCTGTATACTCCATCTGGTGAAGTCCATGTGTACAGCCACCGTTTGTATTGTTGAAAAAAAGTATTTGCAATGAATAAGTTGTTGGTCATGCAAAATTCTATCATGTGGTCTCTGGTGTTATTTCTATTACCAAGGCTATATTTTCCAACTACCACTGGGTAATTCTTCTTTGTTTCCAACTTTTGCATTCTAATCACCAGTAATAATTAACACATCTTGATTGCATGTTTGGTCAATTTCAGACTTGAGAAGTTGGTAAAAATCTTCAATTTTTTCATCTTTGCCTTTGGTGGTTGGTGCGTAAATTTGAATAATAGTGTGTTAACTGGTCTTCCTTGTAGACATATGGCTATTTTCCTATCACTGACAGCATTGTACTTCAGGAAAGATCTTGATACATTATTTGAGATGATGAATGCCATGCCATTGCTCTCCAATTTGTCATGTCCAGCATAGTAGATTATATAGTTGTCTGATTCAAAATGGCCCAAACCAGTCCATTTCAGCTCACCAAAATCACAATAAAAATTAAAAAAAAAAAAAAAGAAAGAAAGAAGAGCTGGGACTGGAGCACACCCTTTGGACCCAAGGCCTCTGTGCTAAGAACCTCCTAGATCCATGGAAAGATTAATGCCAAGACACAAAATCTCCAAAGAATGCAGGGTCCACGGATGTTGAAAGAAGACAAGGACCTTCCCCCAGAGCCAACAGAGAAAGAAAGCCTTCCTCTAGAGCTGGCATCCTGAATTTGGACTTCTAGCACCCTAAACTGTGAGAAAATACATTTCTGTTTGTTATAGCCATCCACCTGTGGTATTTTTGTTATAGCTGCAATAGATAACTAAGACAGTTGTTGTTAGGTACTATTGAGTCAACTCCGACTTTTAGTGACCCCTATGTACATCAGAATGAAACACTGCCCAGTCCTATGCCATCCTCACAATCCTATGCTTGAGCCTATTATTGCAGCCACTGTGTCAATCTGTCTCATTGAGGGTCTTCCCCTTTTTTTGACCCTCTACTTTACTAAGCATGATATCCTTTTCCAGGGACTGGTCCCTTCTGACACATGACCAAAGTAGGTGAGATGAAGTCTGGCCATTCTTGCTTCTAAGGAACATTCTGGCTGCACTTCTTCCAGGACATAAATATATGATACTCATGCTGACTACATTCTCTTTGAAAATTAAAAAGTTATCATCCTGATTTCCTTTCTGCTGCTGTATCTTTGGGTGAGTGTGTATCAAAAGTGCTGACAGTTCAGATCTCTGGATCTGCAAATTCAGAATCAGAGTGAATTTGACAAGGTAAGCCCCCAGTGGCCTGGCCTGTTGCTGTTGTTGTTATGTGCCATCTAGTTGGACCCAAATCATAGCGACCCCTCCTTGGGTTGCCAAGGCAGTATCACTATGGAAGTGGATTGCCCAACCTTCCTTCCGAGGAGTGGCTGGTGGATTTGAACCATCAGCCTTTTAGTTAGCAGTCAAGTGCCTTAGGCACTGGCCTAGGTGGCACCAACTGCACAGAAAACATTAGTGGCTTGAGGACTAACCTTCAGGACATGTTATTCCCCATTCACTTCCCTTTCCCTAAATGCCTTTGTGGCAGACACAGCTAGTTGCCTACTAAATAGCTGTTTCTCATTCTTATTTTCTATTGAATTGACTCTGACTCATGTTGACGCCCCATACGTCAAAGTAAAACTGTAATCCATATAGCTTTCAGTGGCTGATTTTTCAGAAGCAGATTGCTAGGATGGCACAGGACTGGGTAGCATTTTGTTCCGTTGTACATAGGGTCACTATGAGTTGGAGCTGACTAAATGGCACCTAACAACAACTATCTTAGTTATCTAGTGCAGCTACAACAGAAATGCCACAGGTGGATGGCTTTAACAAACAGAAATGTATTCTCTCACAGTTTAGGGGGCTAGAAGTACTGAACCTCCAACATTTTTGTTAGCAGCTGAGCACTAAATGTTTACACCACCCAGGTATTCCAAGTGCCGTTTGTCCCTACTTGGAAACACCTCCCTAGATTCCCTTGGCAATGTGACCTAGTTCTGGACAGCCAGATATAAGCAAATATGCAACCAATGGAACTTCCAGGAAAGTTGTTACTGTCCTGCCAAAAAAAAAAGACCAAATCAGCTGCTGTGCACTTTTGCCCTTTGCCCTACTCCCTTTGAATGACTGGATGTGGAGCTCTTTTCTTACAATCATAAGGATGAAAAACATCCGCTGAAGACAGCAGAGTAAAAAGTTAGAAAGAAGCCGAAGTCCTTGATGACTTCCTGGCTGCATGACTCACACTCCTTATATTAAAAAAAGAAACTCCCATTTGTAACTAAGCTTCTAGAGTTGAGTTTCTGTTACATGAACCCAAATGCAGTATTTACTGATTTCCTTTCTTAAACTAAAGGCTTTGACAGCTCCCACATATCAGTCTCTAAACAGATGAGCCAAGAACCCAAAAGTCATACATCCTAGGTTGTGTGGGAGTAATTGGGTTGTTATGAAAATATTCACTCTACACATATAACCTAGGAAGCCTGCAAAGAATAGCACATGTATATTAGTAGAAGAGTGAAAAATGTATCTTATTTATTGTGAAAGTACAAAGAATATCATTATTGATTTCAGGATTGCCACCTCCCCTTACATATAAATAGGTCACAAATAAAAACCATAGATTCAGATAAGCCCTTAAAAACCCTCTAATAAAGTTCCAGGAAATGGGACAGCTACCAAAGGAGGACATGAAAAGAAAGTTAATATCCTTCAAAACAACTTCATTAGTTTAAGCTCTGTAAAAAATTTGGAAAAATGTAAGACATTATATGTAATTATTCTGATAATTCAAACTCTCTTATTGTGCATTTTATAACTGAATATCTAATGAAAGATCTGTATCTTTTATAGAACACATGAATTGAAAGAGAAGTGCTATATCTACTTATATTACCAAAATAAAGAAACAAAATATATGCTAAACCCTTGTCTATGGAATGAAGCCATAGGAATGAAGAGATACTGAATTCCATTTAGTAAAAGGAATTTTTTTTTTACTAACAACTTGAGGATTTTACCCAAATAAAAGGAGGTTTTAGAATTAATATTAAGCTTAGAGTTCTGAAAAAACATTAATTTAAATTGATTAAAAACTGGAATATCGCCTGTTGGCTAAATAAAATTTCCAGAATATGTACTATTGGTAATGTTTGCTATATCGCTTAGGATCAACAAGGAAAGGAAACAAAAGGCATATCCTAATTAAGTACATGTGCCCCCTGAGTTTCCAAAAACAAGCTCTAATATAATTTGTTTTTCATCCTCAGCAGTGATAAGTCAAGCATAAAACCATTTGCAAGCACCACCTGATACAGCACAGAAAGGAAACAAATTAGTCAGACATTTCTATCATTTTTATAGACAAAAAAATTAAAAAAAAAAACTATGTTTCTGGCCATGAAATGTTGGACTTCCAGATAGATGAGGCTTTGCCTCTTATTTCTCTACTTGGTTCCTGAAATTCCATGGAGATCCATTATTTTGGGTGAACATTTTGCATATTGGGAAGTTTTCTGTTAAAATGCAAAAAGAATTTTCAGAGGGATGACAACAATTAATAGTGAAGTCTGGCTGTTCAAACCTACCAGCCACTCCTCAGAAGGAAAATTGGGCAATCTACTGCCGTAGTGATCCCTCTTGAAACCCAAGGAGGGATTGCTATGAGTTGTATCTGACCGACAGCAGTAAGTTTGGTTTGTTTTCTGTTAAAATTAAAGCAAAGAGATTGATTAAAGGTTTGAGATAGTTCCAACCAAGGACACATCTGATCTCACAGAGTGAAATCGAACTCTCCAAGATGGTGGAGTAGCACAGGCATATTTATGAGGTAAAATAAAAAATGAAAAGTACAACATTCTGACTGGAAGTCACAGGATCAGTTAAGGCAGAGGTAGGACAATTCAAAGTGTGTGTCTGGCAGGAGGGCTTTATTAGCCATTGGCCGGAAATGTGAGCATGGGCTCTTTGGATAGGTTAGCTTAAATATTGTCTAAGGGAGGTTTAGGTCTTCTGAGGGAACCCTTAAGAACATTCTTTCCATATTTTTAGTTTATCTATGGAGAGAAAAATTTCCTTTGTTATGCACTTAAGTCTGTCTAAGGGTTTGACAGTTGCAGGGGAAATCTTTTGTCATATACTTAAGTCTGTCCAAGGGTTTTGTGATTGCAAGGGAAATAAGCAAAAGCTAAGATTCTGAATAGCACAGCATTCATAGTCAACAAAAATGTTTCAAGATCTATCCTGATGTGCAGTGCTGTCAGTGGTAAGATAATATCCATATACCTACAATGAAGACCAATTAATACTACTATTATTCAAATTTACACACCAACCACTAAAGCCAAAGATGAAGAAATTGAAGATTTTTACCAACTTTTGCAGTCTGAAATTGACCAAACATGCAGTCAAGGTGTGTTGATAATTATTGGTAATTGGAAGATGAAAGTTGGAAACAAGAAGCTTTGTTGTTGTTGTTGTTGTTGTTAAGTGTCGTCAAGTTGTTTCCGACTCATAGCGACCCCATGCACAGCAGAACAAAACACTTCCCGATCCCGGGCCAGCCCCACAATCCCTGCTATACTTGAGCCCATCATCGCAGCCACCATGTCAATCCATCTCGTTGAAGGCCTCCCCCTCTTTCGTCGACCCTCCACCCTACCAAGCATGACATCCTTCTCCAGGGAATGGTCCCTTCTTACAACATGACCAAAATAGGTAAGACGAAGTCTGGCCATTCTTGCTTCCAAGGAGCATTCTGGCTGCACTTCCTCCAGGACAGATCTGTTAGTTCTTTTAGCAGTCCATGGTACTTTCAGCATTCTCTGCCAGCACCACAACTGCCGTGTATTCCATCTGTCAAGGTCTGTGTGTATAACCACTGTTTATGTTGTTGAACCAAGGTATTTGCAATAAGTGAGTTGTTGGTCTTGCAAAATTCTATCATGTGATCTCCAGCACCATTCAGAGAAGCCTTGGTAGTTGGAAAATATGGCATTGGTGATAGAAACGGTGGTTATACACACAGACCTTGACAGATGGAATACACAGGAATCAGATTGACTACATCTGTGGAAAGAAGCAATGGAGAAGCTCAATATCTTCAGTCAAAACAAGACCAGGAGCTGACTGTGGAAGAGACCATCAATTGCTCATATGCAAGTTCAAGTTGAAGTTGAAGAAAATTAAAATAAGTCCACATGAGCCAAAATATGATCTCGAATATATCTCACTTGAATTTAGAGAATAGATTTGAATAATTGAACACCAGTGATCAAAGACAAGATGAGTTGTGGAATGACACCAAGAACTCACACATGAAAAAAGCAAATGGTCATTAAATGACAGAGAAGGAAGAAAAGACCAAAATGGATGTCAGAAGAGACTCTGAAACTAGCTCTTGAATGGAGACTAGTTAAAGTGAATGGAAGAAATGATGAGATAAAAGAGCTGAACAGAAAATTTCAAAGAGCAGCTTGAGAAGACAAAGTCAATTCTTATAATGAAATGTGCAAAGACCTGGAGTTAGAAAATGAAAAGGAATGAACACACTTGGCATTTCTAAAGCAGAAAAAACTGAAGAAACAATCCAAGCCTCAAGTTGTAATACTGAAAAATTCTATGGGCAAAATCGGAAGGAAGGTTGGGCAATCTACTTCTGGAGAGATACTGCCTTGGAAACCCAAGAAGGGGGTCACTGTGAGTCGAATCAACTTGATGGCAGTGAGTTTGGGTTTTGGAGTATGGACAAAATGTTGAATGATGCACAATACATCAAAAAGAATTGGTTGGTGTTCAGCTATTTCAGGAGGTAGCATATGATCAAGAACCAATGGTACTGAAGGAAGAAATCCAAGCTGCAATGAAGGATCTGGCCTAGAACAAGGCTTCAGGAAGTGACAGAATATCCATTGAGAGCTTTTAACAAACAGATGCAGCACTGGAGGCACTCACTCATTTATGCCAAGAAATTTGGAAGACAGTTACTTAGCCAACTGACTGGAAGAGACCATATTTGTGCCTGTGATAGCTGGGGTTATGTGTCAACTTGGCTGAACCACAATTCTGAGTGGTTTAAGAAGTTGTGATGTGGTTATTCTCATTATGAGATCTGATGTATATGCTTTGAGCAGCCAGTCCATTGAAAGGGAGTTTTCCTAGGGGTGTGGACTGCTTCCAATATATATATGGACATCCTGGGAAAACTGGAGAACCTTCTGTGGATCTGGATCCTGTTGTGCTGCCTACAACTGTCCGTGAGCGAACAATCCACCATTCTGCCTGGTGATCTTGGATTTGTCATCCACCGAAGTCAACAACCAGTATACTGCCTGTCAACCTTGAGCTCGTCAGCCCCTGCAGCTGCATGAGTCAAGAAAAGCTTACAGCTTAACATTTGATTGGAACTGGGAAGTTGCCATGCTCTATAATTATGAGCCTTTTTCTTAAGATAAATTTATCTCTATGTATACGCTCTACTGATTTTGCTTCTCTAGAGAACCCAGCCTAACACATTTGGTACCAAGAGTGGGGTGCTGCTCTGACAGATACCTAAAATGTGGAAACAGGAATGGAGCGTGTCCTTGACCTGAGAACCTTGCAGAGACCAGCATGAGAGACCCTAGAATGAGAGATGGCAGAGGAAGTGTCAAGAGACCAACATGAGAGGGCAACAGCCTTACCTACCCATAGAGGAGAAAGCTGGATTCCACTGGGTAGACGGCTTCCTGGTGGAGTGGGTTGCCTTTGGGCATTAATTGATAGAAGACTAGCATGAAATGGAGTAGCAGGCTGACCAGCCCATGGAGCAGGAAAGCTGAGTGCTTTTGGGGCAGGGAGATTTCCAGCTGAGTGGTTTACCTCTGTCATTAATTGGCAGAAGAGGAGAGACCAAGGAAATGGGAAACAAAGTCCCTCAGCCTCAAAGGGTAGGACCATGGCCTCTGGTGGTGGAACCATCATAGCCCCCTAGATTTCAAAGAGGCAGACCTTCACCAACTTGGTTCTGGTGTGTTGGTCTGCTCTTTCATGGGGGCCAGTTGGATGGGGCCATAGCACTGCCCAAGAGTGAGGGGGCAGGACTGCCACACCCAAGATATAGAGGAACAGGACCTGCCAGGCCAAGGGGGTGAGGTCACTACTCAGATGAACTAGGAGACTGGAGCCACCCACTGAAGATCTATTCAGGTCTATTTTCTGAGGCACTTCTGGGTTAAATTAAAACTGCCAGCCTTTCAGTTAAAAACAAAAAACCAAACTCACTGCTATAGAGTTGATTGGACTCATAGCAACCCCTCCTTGGGTTTCCGAGGTGGTATCTATGGAAGTAGATTGCCCACTCTTCCTTCTGAGGAGTGGCTGGTGAGTTTGAACCACCAACCTTCTGGTTAGCAGTCAAATGCCTTAGGCACTACGTTACCAGAGCTTTCGCCTTTCAGTTAGTATCCTTTTAATAATGCAACTTGTCATCTTTTATTTAGCACTTAATGTGTAACAATCACTATGCTACCCATTTTAAATATATTTTCTCTTAGGATCTTCAAAGCTATCCTGTAAGGGAGATAGTATTATTCCCATTTTACAGATGAATATGCAGAGCTTGGAGAGGTTAAAAATGATATACAGTTAGTAAGGGTAATGCCAGGATTACAGTTAGTAATCGCTTATACTTGGTAGGTTCATTTATAGGTAATGTCTGTCAGTATGTCATACTGTGGTGGCTTGTGTATGGCTGTGAGGCTGGTGGCTATGCCACCAGTATTTCTAATACCAACAGGGTCACCCATAGTGGACAGGTTTCAGAAGAACTTCCAGACTAAGATAGACTTGGGAGAAGGAAGGAGCCATCCATTCCTCAAAGAATTGGCCAGTGAAAACCTGATGAACAGCTGTAAAACACTGTCTGATATATTACTGGAAAACTTTATGAATAGCCCTGAAACATTGTCCGATATAGTGCTGGAAGATGAACCCCTCAGGTTGGAAGGCACTCAAAATATGACTGGGGAAGAGCTGCCTCCTCAGAGTAGAAACCAACCAACCAAAATCATTGCCATCGGGTTGATTCCAACTCATAGCGTCCCCTCCTTGGGTTTCCAAGGCAGTATCTCTACGGAAATAGATTGCCCAATCTAGAGCAGACCCGATGTGGATGGAGTAAAGCTTTCAGGACTTCCATTTGCTGATGTGGCACAACTCAAAATGGGAAGAAACAGCTTCAACCATCCATTAATAATTGGAACATGAAATGTATAAAGTATGACTCTAGGAAAACACGAAATTGTCAAAAATGAAATTGAGCACATAAAGATCAATATCATAGGCATTAGTGAGCTGAAATGGATTGGTTTTGGCCATTTTGAATCAGACAACCATGTGATCTATTTTGCCAGGAATGACAAATTGAAGAAGAATGGCATGGCATTCATTGTCACAAAGAATGATTCAAGATCTATCCTGAAGTATAGTGCTGTCAGTGGTAGGATAACATCCATATGCCCACAAGGAAGACCAGTTCATACCACTATAATTCAAATTTGTGCACCAACCACCAAAACCAAAGATGAGGAATTGAAGATTTTTACCAACTTCTGCAGTCCAAAATTGACCAAATATGCAATCACAATGTGTTGATTATTACTGGTGACTGGAATGCAAAAGTTGGAAACGAAGAAGAATCACCAGTAGTTGAAAAATATGGCATTGGTGATAGAAATAATGTTGGAGATCACATGATAGAATTTTGCAAGACTGATTACTTATTCATTGCAAATAATTTTTTCCAACAGTAAACAGCAGCTATAAATGTGGACTTTGCCAGATGGGGTACACAGGAATCAGATTGGCTGTGGTAAGAGGCAATGGAGAAGCTCAATATCTTTAGCCAAAACAAGGCCAGGAGCTGACTCTGGAACAGACCATCAACTGCTCATATGCAAGTTCAGGTTGAAGCTGAAGACAATTTTAAAAAGTCCACAAAAGCCAGAATATGACCTTGATTATATCCCTCCTGAATTTAGAGACCATTTAAGGAATAGATTTGATGCATTGAATATCAATGGCCAAAAACCAGAGGCATTGTGGGATGACATCAAGAACATCATCCATGAAGGAAGCAAAAGGTCATTAAAAAGACAGGAAAGGAAGAAAAGACCAAAATGGATGTCAGAAGAGAATCAGAAACTTGCCCTTGAATGGAGAGTAGCTAAAGAAAATGGAAGAAATGACAAGATTAAAGAGCTGAACAGAAGATTTCAAAGAACCACTTGAGAAGATAAAGTCAATTATTATAATGAAATGTGCAAAGACATGGAGTTAGAAAACCAAAAGAGAAGAATGCGCTTGGAATTTCTTAAGCTGAAAGAACTGAAGAAAAAAATCAAGCCTCAAGTTGCAATACTGGAAGATTCTATGGGCAAAATATTGAATGATGCAGAAAATGTCAAAAGAAGGTGGAAAGAACACACAGAGTCATTGTACCAAAAAGAATCGGTTGATGTTTATCCATTTCAGGAGGTACTATAACATCAAGAACTAATGAAGGAACCAATTGAAGGAAGAAGTTGAAGCTGCACTGAAAGAATTGGCGAAAAACAAGGCTCCAGAAATTGATGGAATACCAACTGAGATGTTTCAACAAGCAGATAGCATGCTGGAGGCACTTGGCTATGCCAAGAGATTTGAAGACAGCTATCTGGCCAACTGACTGGAAGAGGTCCATATTTGTACCCATTCCAAAGAAAGGTGATCTCACAGAATGTGGAAATTATCGAACAATATCATTAATATCACAGGCAAGTAAAATCTTGCTGAAGATCATTTAAAAAATGGTTGTAGCAGTATATTGGCAGAGAACTTCCAGAAATGCAAGCAGGATTCAGAAGAGGATGTGGAATGAGGGATATCATTGCTGATGTCAAATGAATGTTTGGATGTTTCAGACAATGGATGTTGTCTGAAAGCAAAGAATATCAGACAGATATTTACTTGTGTTTTATTGACTATGCAAAAGCATTCGATTATGTGGATTATAACAAAATATGGATAACATTGAGAAGAATGGGAATTCCAGAACACTTGATTGTGCTCTTAGACCAGGAGGTCATGATTCAAACAGAACAAGGGGATAGTATATAGTTTAAAATCAAGAAGGCAGTGTGTCAGGGTTGAATCCTTTCACCATACTTATTCAATCTGTATGCTGAACAAATAATCAGCAAAGCTGGACTGTATGAAGAAGAACATGGCATCAGGATTAGAGGAAGACTCATTAACAACCTGCGAGATGCTGATGACACAACTTTGCTTACTGAAAGTGCCAATGACTTGATGCATTTACTGATGAAGATTAAAAGCTTCAGTCTGCAGCATGGATTATATCTCAACATAAAAAAAATGAAAATCCTAACAACTGGACCAACAAGTAGCATCACACAAATGGACAAAAGATTAAAATTGGGAAAGATTTCATATTACTTGGTTCCACAATCAACACCTATGGAAGCAGCAGTCAAGCCATCAGACAACGTATTGCACTGGGCAAATCTGCTGCAAAAGACCTCTTTCAACTGCTGAAGAGCAAAGATGTCTCCTTGAAGACTAAGGTGCACCTAACCCAAGCCATGGTATTTTCAAAAGCCTCATATGCATGTGAGAGCTGGACAATGAACAAGGAAGACCCAAGAAGAGTTGATGCTTTTGAGTTGTGATATTGGTGAAGAATAATGAAAGTACCATGGACTGCCAAAAGAACTAACAAATCTGTCCTGGAAAACTTGCAGTCGGAATGCTCCTTGGAAGCGAGAATGGCTAGACCTCATCTCACCTACTTTGGTCATATTGTCAGAAGGGACCATTCCCTGCAGAAGGATATCATGCTTGGTAAAGTGGAGGGTCAGCGAGAAAGGGGAAGGCCCTTAATGAGATGGATTGACACAGTGGCTGCAATGATGGGCTTGGGTATAGCAAGGATTGTGAGGCTGTCACAGGATCAGGCAATGATTTTGTTCTGTTGTATATAAGGTCACTATGAGTCAGAGCCGACTTGCTGGCACCTAACAACAACAACAATGCCAGGATTCAACCTAGACATTCTGAGTCCTGTTGCAGGTCTCCATATTGTTGTCTGTAATAATAATACCAACTGCATAAAGTTGTTGTGAGACTTGAATGAAATAGCCCATGTAAAAGTCATTAACACAGTGCATGGCCAGGTAATAAGAGCTCAAGGAACATTATGGTTTTTGGTGGCTTAGCCATGACTCTGATCTAGCTCTGACTGATGCCAATGTCTGTGCACTTAGCCACTAATTTTGTGCAGCCATGAGTATAAATTCAGTGTTATGATCAGATTATATTCGCATCTGCTGAAAAGTCATTAAAAAAGAAGAGTTAAAACTAAACCTTGCTTCAAGAAATTTTATCAGATCAAGTTCAGTGATAGGAGATACTACAAATGTAAAGTATGCTATCTTTGGTTCCCCAGGGAAGAAAGTCACACAGGTGTGGCCTGTTTACTACTTATTCATAAATAGAAACATGTAAGCTTTATGAAACAATGCCAATGGGAAAAAGATGAGATAGGTTATTATCCAGTCTTTTAAAAGAAAGCAGAGAGGGGCCAAAAAAAGTGTTTGCAAAAGAAAGCATCTCCTGAGACTATGGGCCTTAGACACCCATCAGGCCTGGAACTGAACTTTACCCTCATGGGTCATCTTTCAGCTCAATGAAGACAGGTCTATAAGCTGAACAATAAGACCAGGGAACTATATGTTCATTAGAACAATCAACCTATGAGATCAAAAGGGAAACATTTGCCCAGAAATAAAGCTTAGAAGGCAGAAGTGATAGGAAAGAAGGACAAATGGAAATAGTAACACAGGGAGAAAGTGGAAAGAGTGCTTTTACATTATGGGGATTGTAATCAATGTCACAAAACAAAATGTGTATGAATTGTTGAATGGAAAATAAATTTACTCTGTAAACTTTCACCCAAATCACAATAAACATTTAAGAAACAACAACAACAAAAAGACATTTTGACTTCTACTCATGACCAAGATAGAGCAAAAGGGACAAGATTTATCCTCCCACCAGAAGCAGTGGAAAAATCAAGAAAATGTACAAAACAATGATTTTTTAATTCAGGCAGCTGGAGCAGTGAACTATGAGAAAGTGGAAACAAACAAGATAAGGCCTATGAGTGCCCAGCTTAGACTGGTAAGTTTCCAGGCTGTACCTGCAGAGCTTGGTGGTCAGCTTAGTTGAGGAGGCTAAGCTGGACAGATAGTCTGGAGAAGCCAACACAGCTGGAATTCACAAGGCAGAGTTCTGAAGAAACAGAGCTGCACAATGAGAGAATCCCAGAAATCTGCACAGTATCACTTGAGTCTTCACCTTAATACTCACATCTGTGTGGGAAATGCCAAAGAAAGAACCACCTAAAAGGAGTACAGAGAACAGACACTGCAGACACTGCTGGGATAGGAATACTTTAGGTTTCTAAGAGCCGGAGTGGAAAGCCTCATAACTAGTGAGACAATAGTGAAGAGCACTCAGAAGGTTATTGCCTTAGTAATGGAGCAAAATTAGCCCTAGATTAAAGGATGCTTGCATCCCCTCACCAAAGTTAAAAAGGAACCTTTGAGAGAATCAAACTTTTCCCATTACTTCATTCTAATAAAATTTAAGAATATTTACAGCACTACAAAAACATCCGCCACCCCAAAAGGTTTTCAAAAGGTATTCACAATGAATAGCATCCAAACATGTACTGCTCAGTATTCCAAGAAGCAGGAAAATGAGATGACCCAGATGAAGAGAAAACCCAATCATTACAAACAGACACAGATATGATGGGTCCACAAATTAAAATTTGTAAACAAGGACTTTGAAATTATTAAAACTATATTCTATATGTCCAATAAGGTACGAAAAGATTGTGAACACTGTAAACAGAGATGTGAAATTCATTTAATAGGCCCAAATCAAACTTAGAATTTTAAAAATATAATGTCTGAAATGAAAATTCTGTCTGGTAATTGAGATTAACAGCAGATTTGACATGGCAAAAAAAAAAAAATTAGTGAATTTGAAGTCATAGCAATAGAAATTACACAAAATGAAACACAGATAATGAAAAGTTTTCCAAAATTTGGCTTGTGAGAGAGTTAGAAAATTTGAATGCTTGACTTATTTTAAGATGATTAGCCCAGGTTTGAGCCCCAATCCATTTTAGCCTTTCCTTATTTCCTTTTCAACCATCAAACTCTTAGACCGACTTAAGTACATAACAAAGGATATGTTTTGCTCTGCATTAAACTAGAGATATCGAAAGAATATTTTTAAGGAAGAGTCTTCACAGAAGACCCTTATCAGAAGTTCCAATATTAGAATCCCTCAGGAAATGTTTTAAGATAATTACTTTATGACCTTCCAGTAAAACTTTCCCAGTCATGTCTTTAACCAATCCAAATAGCAAACATTTGTGTTTACAATAAATCACTGAAAAGCCTCACTTAAAGTTGTCCTACCTTCGGCTTCCTTGATCTTGCAACTTTCAATCAGAATGTTGTACCTTTCATTCTCGATTTTACCTAGTAAATATCCTCTGTTACCGTACTATTTGGGAGCTTTTGCTTTGACTTTGTGAGATTAGACATGTTCTTTGTTCAAAGTGTTTTGAACTTAAAATAAATCTCCTTGCTTTTATTTTAGCAGAGTACATGTTCCTACTTGTTGACTTTTTTCTAGTGTCAGATAAGTGGGATTCAAAGGTGCATTTCTTCCAGCAGCTCCCAGAACAATGAGGACATGGAGCTTCGGTACCAATTATGGACCCTTTGAAGCTCATCCACCTCCATGGATTCCTGAGAGTAGTCCTGGCTGAAAGGACTCTTGAATCGAAGTATGTTTCTTTGAGTTGAATTCTTCAGGATTTATTGTTGGCTTTCTCTCCTTCTTTCATTTCCAGCTGGCTCCAAGTGTTTTGATGGGATCATTGCCAAATTAAGTTTGGTGTGGCTGTTACTACAGACTCCCAAGTCTAATAAGCACAGACTTTGGGAGGATCAAAGTGTCAGCCCATTAAGTTTGAACTCATCTATGTTTCTTTGGTGCACATTCAGGTTTTCAGCACGTGCAATTCATTGTTTTAATAAAATGGGGAATGCCAGTTTTAAGGACCTAAAAGGACTACCTTTGGTCACACTGCCCACTTATATGAATAAACTTTTTGGCCCCAAATCTGCCTGTTTCTGGAGCACTGGCCTAACCTTACTGAGGGTAGTTTAGAGCATCAAGGACCCATTTGAAGTCCTTTTGATCTAGACAAATTAGTTTTTCTGTGCAGTTAATTGAAAAAGAAAGACTCCCCAAATCAGCAAATACAATGGAATGCTTATTTTGATTGGTACATTGAAGGCTCTAAAAGATACTGCAATAGTTAAAGTTGTCAATTTGGCTGGAGCATGATTGTCAGTGGTTTATCAGTTATGATGCAGTCATCCCCCATGACAAGACCTGATATAATGTAAATACCTCCATAATGAGATGTGTTATGAGCAGCCAATCAGTTGAAAAGGAGTTTCTTCAAGGGTGTGGCCTGCACCCAAGATATTTGGGTGTCCTGGGAAAATTCTCTGGCTTTCTGCTAGATCTGTATCCTACATCTGGCTCATTATCATCTCCAGTTCCTCGACTTGAACCAGTGACTTACTGTATTGTCTACCAATCTTGGAATCGTTGCCTTTGCAGCCTGTGAGCCAACAATCTGCCATTTTACATGTTGATCTTAAATTTGTCAGTCCTCAAAACAAGTATCCCACTATATTGCCTACACATCCTGGATTTATCAGCTCCTGCAGCTGCATGAGTCAGGAGAAGCTTTCATCTTGATGTTTGATCCATTGACTTGGGACTTGCCAGCCTCTACAACTGCATGAGCCATTTCGTTGAGATAAATTTTTTTCTCTCTGATATATATATATAGGAGCTCTGGTGGTGTAGTGCCTAAGGCATTTGACTGCTAACCAGAAGACTGGCAGTTCAAACCCACCAGCCACTCCTTGGAAGGAAGACTGGGCAATCTACTTCCATAGACATACTGCCTTGGAAAACCAAGGAGTCACTATCAATCAGAATCAACTTGATGGCAGTGAGTTTGATACACACACACACACACACACACACAAGCTTCGGTGGTTTTGCTTTTCTAGAGAACCCAGACTAAGACATTTGGTAGCAAGAGTGGTTCTAGAGAAACAAAATCATAAGGATGAGTTTTCTAAATTGGCTCTCAAGTTTTATTAGTCATAAAGGCACTGATGATTCTTTCTCCATTAGTAAAGATGATGCTGCTAATCCATGGCATGAGGTGGCAATATTAATACACAAAATAACACCACCAATAGATCAAGTATTGGTGAGAAGTGAGGCTCTGGGTGATTGCATATATGACACTTTTCTGCAATTTCATCAGAATGAGAAGTATAAGGAAGCTAGTTGGTTAGTCCTACTTAAACTAGACAAAGTGGTTAAAGAACAGGATGAGCTCAGGTCTTCAGAGTCACAGCTCAAGCACTGCATAAAAGACCTCAATGTTTCCACTTGTACCCTGAAAGAAAGCCTTTTTTTTTTTTTTTTTTTTTTGACAGAGAAAACCAGACCCAGAGTCTTGTGGTAAGACTAGCTGTATTACAATGTCAATTGAATTGCCAACTTCAAATGGTGTCTGAAGCTAAAGTGAGGGCATTGATTGGGAAGAAAAGGGATCCTGACACTTGGGATGGGGACATATGAGCAGATAAACAGAAATCTGGGGACACTGAGCCCTAAATTCCATTGAATTACTCCTGCCAACAGAACCAGACTTCTTACCCCCATCTGATGAGACTAATTCATCTTTGCCTGATGAGTCATTGTCTGAGATATCACCTGGGGCAGCACCTAGGACATTGTCTGGGACATTTCCTGAGGCAGATACCTTATAAAACATTGCTGAATGTTCCCAGGAACCACTCTCACCGCCCATCGTTACTTCTACATTTGTAACTAGACTTAAGTCCCAGTGAGACCCAAAAGGTGAACTACAAAATGTGACCCAGGAAGAGATACACTACACTCAAAAAGAATTGCTTGATTTTTCTAATACGTACAAGTAGAAACCTGGAGAATAATGGATGTGTGGTAATAATGGATATTGAGGATGTGGAACAATAGTGCAAGGAACATAATAATGTTAGATCCATCTGAGTTTATTGATCTGGGCCCACTAAGCACAGATTTTTCATTCAATGTTTCACTCGAGAAGTTAGGAAAACATCTAATAGTTTATTTGGTTGGTTTACTGAAGCATAGATTATACAGTGGCCTACACTAAGCCAATGCTATTCATAAGATTTTCACTGGTCAATTTTTTCAGTAGATGGGTCCATTCTTCTTCCTAGTCTGTTCTGTTTTATTCTGTTGTACATAGGGTAGCTATGAGTCAGAGCCAACTCAGTGGCACCTAAAAACAACAACACTAAGTCAAGATGTAGTACCAGACCTGCCTTGGTACAATATAGGAGAAGGTATCCAAAGGCTTAGGGAAACTGGCATGTTGGAATGGATTTATCAGATTACACCCACAGACCAACACATGGAGTGCCCAGAGAACACACCTTTTACCACTGCAGTGAGGAAAAGTTTATGAGGGAAGCCCCAACATCTTTGAAGACTGCTGTGATTGCTATTTTATATATGCTGGATTTGACAGTGGGAACTGTCCTGGTTGAATTAAGACACCACACCTAACTACAATAGTACTGATTAGACCCTATGGTGGTAGGGGCTAAGTGGTAGCACTTTATTGACAAAGACAAGGTAGATGTGGTTACTGTAATGGACAGCAGGGTCAAAGCAGTAATCTGAATAGTCTGGCTCATATGAATTTATGATGTTTCTACTTAGGCATGGTGTCCTTAGGTGTGAAATAGACATGAAATTCACTAAATAATTACTTAATCTGTCCAAGCAGAAGAATTCTAGTTGAAGTGAACAGAGGTCTAACTTGAATTGCCAGAATGGACTCATGGCGCCTCAATCATTTCCTAGACCTGAGCCAGTTTACAGACACACAACCCCTTGAATGAAGGGGAGGTCAGATCCCCTTGAGGAAGGATCCCACTACACAGCCAGAAACTTATACGTTAATATTTCTCCCAGTCTTTCCCAAAAGGATCTACAGCCTTTTATGAGAGTGACTATTCACTGGGGAAAAGAAATAATCAGACCTTTCAGGGATTACTGTATATTGGTTCTGAATTTACTCTAATTCCAGAAGACCCAAAATGTCACTGTGGCCCACCTGTCAGCATGGGGACATATGGAGGACAAGTTACTGATAGATTCTTAGCACAGGTCTATCTTATAGTGGCTCCAATGTGTCCCCAAACCCATTCTGTAGTGATTTCTCCAATTCCAGAATACATAATTGGAATAGATATACTCAGCAACTGGCATAACCCCCACATTGAATCCCTGACATGTATAAGGTATAAGGGTTAATATGGTAGGAAAAGCCAAGTGGAAGTGATTAGAACTGTCCTTACCTAGGAAAAGAGTAAACCAAAAGCGATACTGCATTCCTGGAGGTGTTGAAGAAATTAGTGCCACCACCAAGGACTTGAATAATGCAGGTATGGTGATTCCCACCACATCCCCATTTAACTCATGTATTTGGCTTATGGAATCAGATGGATCTTGGAGAATGACTGTGGATTTATAAAAAATTTAACTCCAATTGCAGCTGCTGTTTCAGATTTGGTTTCATTGCTTCAGCAAATTAAAACATCTCCTGGTACCTGGTATGCAGCTATTGATCAGGCAATGCCTTTTTCTCAATTCCAATTTTGAAGGATATCACAAGAAGTTTGCCTTAGGCTGGCAATGCCAGCAGTACACTTTCACAATCTTATCTCAGAGGTATATCAGCTCTCTAGAACAATGTCATAATTTAATCCACAGGAACCTGGATCCCTTTTCTCTTCTACAACACATCATATTGGTCCATTTTACATTGGATGACATTATGCTGATCAGATAAGGAAGAAGTATCAATGATTCTAAACTTATTGATAAGATATTTGCATAATAGAAGGTGGGAAATTAATCCCCCAAAAGTTCAGGTAACTTCCACCTCGATGAAATATCTAGGGATCCTGTGGTATGGGGCTTGTCGATATATTCCTACTGAAGTGGAGCGTAGTGCCTAAAGACACTTGACTGCTAACCAGAAGGCTAGCTGTTCAAACCTACCAGCCACTCCTAGGAAGGAAGATGGGTCAATCTACTTCCATAGTGATACTGCCTCAGAAACCCAAGGAGGGGTCGCTATGAGTCGGGTCCGACTCAATGGCACATAAAAGTGGAGGATAAGTTACTGTGTCTGGCCCCTCCACAACTGAAAAGAAGATGCAATGCCTGGTGGGTCTCTTTGGATTAGGGAGGCAACACATCCCTCATTTGAGTGTGCTACTCTGGCCTATTTATGAAGTGACTCAAAAAGCTGCTAGTTTTGAATGGGGCCGAGAATGAGAGAAGGCTCTGCAACAAGTTCAGGCTACCATGCTAGCCACTCTGCCACTTGGGCCATATACTCAGGCTTATCCAATGGTGTTTGAAGTGGCAGTGGCAGACAGAAATGCTGTTTGGAGTTTTTGACACACACCTATTGGTGACTTAACAGTGCAGACCCTTAGGATTTTGGAGCAAAGCTCTGCCATCCTCTGCATATAACTACTCTCCTTTTGAGAAACAGAATATTGCTAGTTATTGGGTCCTAAAGGTGCTCTGGTGGCATAGTGGATAAGGCACTTGACTGGTAACCAGAAGATCAATGGTTCAAACCCACCAGCTGCTCTGCAGAAGGAAGACAGGGCAATCTACTTCCGTAAAGATTTACAGCCTTGGAAACTCAATGGGCATCACTATGAGTCAGAAATGATTTGATGGCAGTGAGTTTTTTTTTTTTTTTTGAGTAGAGACTGAACACCTACACATGGGCCACAAATCGCTATGTGGCCTGAGCTGCCTATCATGAACTGGGTGCTATCTGATCCACAGAGTCATAAAGTTGGACTCGCCCAGCAGCACTCCATGATTAAGTGGAAGTGGCATATGATACCAGGCCTGAGCAGGAGCTGAAGGCACAAGTAAGTTGCATGAGGAAGTGACCCAAATGCCCAAGGTCTCCAGTCCAGTAACATTAGTTTCCCTCTCCTAGTCTTTACCTAAGGAGCACTGGTAGTGTAGTGCTTAGGGCATTTGACTGCTTACCAGAAGGTTGGTGGTTTAAACCCACCAGCCGCTCTGAGGGAGGAAGATTGGGCAATGTACTTCCACAAAGATTTACTGCCTCAGAAACCCAAAGGGAGTCAGTCACTGTAAGTAAGAATCGACTCAATGGCAGTGAGTTTGGTTTTTTTTTTTGAATCTTTATCTATGGCCTCATGAAGAGTTCCTTATGATCAATTGACTGAGGATGAGGAAACTTGTGCCTGGTTTATGGATGGTTCTGCTCGATATCCAGGCACCACTCAAAAGTGGACAGCGGGGGCACTGCAGCCCTTTTCTGGGATCTCCCTGAAGAACAGTGGTGAAGGGAAATCCCCTCAATGGCAGAACTTTGAGCAGTGCATCTGGTTGTTCACTTTGCTTGGAAGGAGAAACAGCCAAATGTGCAATTGTATACTGATTCATAGGCTGTATCAAATGGTTTGGCTGGATGATCATGGACTTAGAAGAAACATGATTGGAAAATTTGTTATAAGGATCAATCACACAAGACAATACAATAACTTCCTTCTTTGCCTGTTGATCCAGAGGCATGAGGAGTCCAAAATGGCTGGGTGGCATTCTTAAATTACAGTTCAATGGAATCAGTATCATATCTCCATTTGAGAATATTCCTCCATTTGGGACTAAGGCCTCCAGACCCACAGAGCATAGGGTCACAGGGACAGAAAGCAAAAATATTTTGATTGTTTCACTAGGGATAATAATGAGTGGTGCCACTTCTATTTTCATGCCTTTGTTCCTGGACCCATGAATCCTGGCTATTGGGTAAATAGCACTATAATTTGGATGCTTGAGCTCATCATTGCAACCAGTGTGCTGAGCCATCTCATTGATGGTCTACTTTAAATACCATGATATCCTTCTCCAGTGACTGGTTCCTTCTGAAAACATGGCCAAAATATGAGAGGTGAAGTTTGGCCATTCTCATTCCTAAGGAGCTTTCTGCATGTACTTCTTCCAAGACAGATTTGTTCATTCTTCTAGCAGCCCATGGTATATTCTTCACCAACACCATAATTCAAATGCATCAATCCTTCTGAGAGCTTCCTTATTTGTGGTCCAGGTCTCACATGCATATGAGGTGATTGAAAATACAATGGCTTTGGTTGGGCGCACCTGAGTTCTCGAAGTAACATGTTTGCTCTTTAATACTCTAACTAAATTAACTTTAACTCACTGCCATCAGCTCAGATCCAACTCATAGCAACACCTCCTTGGGTTTCCAAGGCAGTATCACTATGGAAGTAGATTGCCCAACCTTCCTTCTGAGGAGTAGCTGGTGGGTTTGAACCACCAGTCTCTGGTTAGCAGTCAAAGCCCTGGTTTATTTTGTCTTGTTGAGCTGCTCTTTTAAATCTTCTGTTCAGATATTTTACTTCATAATTTCTTCCATTCACTTTAGCTAGTCTCCATTCAACATCAAGTTTCAGAGTCTCCGATGACATCCATTTTGGTCTTTTCTTTCTTTCCTGTCTTTTTAATGAGCTTTTGATTTCTTCATCTATGATGTCCTTGATGTCATCATACAATTTGTCTGGCTTTCGTAATTGATGTTCAATGCATCAACTCTATACTTCAGATGATCTCTAAATTCAGGCAGGATATACTTAAGTTCACATTTTGGCTCTCTTGGACTCATTTTAATTTTTCTTCAGCTTGAACTTAAACTTGCGTATGAGCAACTGATGGTCTGTTCCACAGTCAACCTGTGGCCTTAGTCTGATTGATGATATTGAGCTTCTCCATCATCCCTTTCCACAGGTATAGTTGTTCTGATACCTGTATATTACATCTTGGGGAGGGAGGCCCAGACTATACAATCAACATTTATGTTATTTTAAAAAGGTATTTGCAGCAACACAAAAGCCATCACAATAAAACAAACTGACTGATGAGTAGTTGACCCTATCTTTGTTGTTGTTGTTGTTATGTGCTGTCGAGTTGGCCCCGATTCATAACGACCCCTCCTTGGGTTTCCGAGGTGGTATCTCTATGGAAGTAGATTGCCCAGCCTTCCTTCTGAGGAGTGGCTGGTAGGTTTAAACTCCCAGCCTTCTGATTACCAGTCAAGTGCCTTAGGCACTATGCTACCAGAGCTCCTGACCCTAGCTTTAGGATTCTCCAATTACATTCTTTTATGTTTCCCATTTGTATCTTTTTCCAACCTTTGATTTTTTAGTCTATTTTTGTCTTTGTCTCTAAGGTGTGTCTCTTGTAGACAGCATATTGATGGGTTATGTTTTTTTATCCAGTCTGCAACTCTCCATGTCTTGAGTGGTGCATTTAACCCATTGACATTCAATGTAATTATCAACAAGTATTATTTTTGTTGCTGTCATTTTGTTATGTGCTTTTTCATGGCGTTCCTGATTTCTTTGTTCCACATAATTTTCTGTGCTGAGCTCATTTTGTTTATAAATTATGTTATCAATTCCTTCATTGCTATTGTTTTAATATTTGCTAAATATTTGTACTTGTCCCGTTTTTAATTTTTATGTGAAGGTTATTTTTTTTTTCAGGTTACCCTGTGATTTATAATTTTCTTCCCAAGTTTAGAATAGTCTGTTCTATCTTGCAGTTGACTTGACTTCCCTACCATTTAGAAGTTCTGTAACTACACAATGTTTTCCCTCTTTTTGTTTTGTAGTTATCTTCATTTGTCGATTGATGTCTCTGATTCTCTGTTGACAATCTTGTAGGCTTATTTACTTTGATACTTCCATAGCTGGCTTGGTTTCTGGGTTATGTCATCATGTGTGTTAATGGTCAGTTGTTGTTGCTTCTCTGTCCAAAGGACTCCTTTTAGCATCTTTTGTAAGGTCGGTCTGGTTTTAACAAATTCCCTTAATTTCTGCTTATCTGGAAATGTCTTAACTTCACCATCATATTTGAGGGACAATTTTGTTGGGTATGTGATTCTTGGTTGGAAATTTTTTTCTTTCAGGGTTTTATATATACCATCCCACTGTCTTCTCACCTGCATGGTTTTTGCCAAGAACTATGAGCTTAGTCTTATTGGTTGCCCCTTGTAGGTAACTTTTTGTTTTTCTCATGCTGCTTTCAGGATTCTTTCTTTGTCTTTGGTTTTGGTGAGTTCAATGATGATATGTCTTGGTAGTTTTCTTTTGGGGTCTATCCTGTTCAGGGTTCATTGGACTTCTTGAGTGGATATATTCTCATCTTTCATCATATCAGAGAAATTTTCTTCCAACAAATCTCCAACAATTTTCTCTGTAGTTTTCTTTTTCTCTTCATGTTCTAGAATTCTGACTACATATAGGTTATTCCTTTTGATGGTATCCCACATGAACCTTAGGCTTTCTTCATTTTGTTTTGATCTTTTTTCTAATTGACCCCTTTCCAAAGAAGTATTGAGGTCTCTCACTAATTCTGTCTTCCATTGATTCAATTGTACTCCTTTTGCCCTTTCAATGTGTTTTCTATTTCTGAAAATTTAGTATTAATCTTCTAGATTTCTGTCTGTAGATTTTGTATCATTTCTAATTATTCATTTATTTTGTCATTTTGTTCTTTATTGTCTTTCAAAATTGTTCTAGGGTTTTCTCTGTTTTCTTCAATTTTTTTCAGTATTTTCCTTGATCTGTCTCTCAATCCATTGAAGGTACGTAAATACAGTTCTTCTGAATTCCTTATGAGGGAGTTCCAATGCTGCTTCTTCCTCAGGGATGTGTTCTGGGTCTGTATCCTGGTCCCTTGTTTCTCCTGCTTTATCTTGCTTCTTTTTGTGGACTGTGATCTCTGTGGTCTCCAAGACATTGTGACATGTTTGGGTTTATATTTAATTGGTGATTGTATGTTGGAGTGATTTGCCAAAGATTTTCATTTTCTTTATTTTGTTTGATGTTATCTAAGTAAACAGGGTACTGTGCTCCTCTATTCACTAGTTGGCAGCACTTAAACACTCACCACCTAGCTCCTTTCCCGTTGTCAGCCTCCTGTACATCCCTGCTGTCCTTTGCAAGTGGAGCCTATTCTTAGGTCCCTAGAATCCAAATGAGAATGCTGTCATTTTAAATATCCAAAATGGCTGCTACATGCAAACAATCAAAATGGCTGTGCCCTCCAGACAGCCAAAAATCACAACTCAGTTTGTCTCTCTCTTTGCTGTTTCCCTTCCTAGTCATCAGCCACCAGTGCAGTCATGCCAGCAACCCTTAGTGACCACAGGTGATCTTTAGGTCAATTCTCAGGTCCCAACACCACTTGGAAATATTCAGGCTGTTAATGTTATCATAGTAGCTGACAGTCCGCAGCTCCATCTGTCTTCACACCCAGTGTTTTCATTCAGGCTTTTCCACTAGTTTGTGCCTAATCCACTTCTGTGTACTTCCTTTCAAAGCTCAGGGCTCCAGGATTATCTTCTGTATCTCTGTCAATTTGTTTCTCTTTTCTTTGTTGAAGAGGATCTGTGTAGCTTGTCTGCCTGTTCCACCATCTAACCCAGGATTCTCTAATTACAATTTAGATTTTTTCACTTTTCATTCATGAAATGTCTTGGAATGCCTTAGGAGTCCTCACTCAGAAACATGGAGCACAACAAAGACCAGTTGCAATTGGCTATTATAGCCTTCAACTATATCAGTCACCAGGGATTACCCTCCCTGCCTCAGAGCAGTTGCTGCCACAGTCAGCTAGTGGAATCAATGGCAGATATAGTTTGGGGAAACTTTCTAGATGTTTATGTTGTTCATGCAGTGCCCACCATTTCAAACTTCACTTCATCATAGCATTTGTCAGCTAACAGGCTGACTTCTTACGAAGTCTTCCTGTCTGCCTCTAACATTTGACTAAATATGGTAACCTGCTTAAACCCAGACACCCTGCGGTGTAGTAAATTACTTAGTGTGGCTTTTCTACCCATAAGTCTTTGTAAACTCTAAGGTGGGAATTGCTATTAGCTACGGAGGAGATCCAGATTTTAAAGTCGCCCACCTGGGTTATTTCTGTTGGGCGTGGCACAATACAATGTTCTGGGAAGTTCCCACTCTCTCTCACGTGCTTAGAGTTCTGAT
>NW_006921695.1:7661987-7674366 GCF_000298275.1 Orycteropus afer afer | reverse complement strand
AGGAGAGAGGTGGTGGGTGCTCTGGGAGGAACGGTTGGAGAAAGGACTGGAGGGAGGCAACATGTCTGGCCTGGCAGTAATAGGCCTTGGGTTACTGCTGGTAATCCTGCCTTCCCCTTGTAGGGTTAGAGGAGGTCAGAACATGTGGCCTCCTTGTCGTTTTTGCACACCCTTTCACCCACTCCAGTTGACAGCAGTCACTCTCCCTTCACTAGTGCTTAGACTGAACAACTTTGGTCTCCTAGAAAGAATTTAAAAAAAAAAAATTAAAAAAAAAATCTCCTGTTTTTAATTGCAATTTAGTTCTACATGTGAATGTGTTGTATTTAAGACCTGATCCCAATATCTGTCATTTAAGGATGTGACCAGCTTCCAGTATATAAGGAGAATCTTTGGGAATGGTCTGCAGCTTTTTGGCATGCTTGAACCCTGCATGTAGCTGATCTTCATTTAGCAGCCTGCCTTCATTTAGCAGCCTTTTTCCTGCTAATCTTAGGACTGTCACTGGACTTTAATTAGTGTCCTGCCACATTGTTTGGTAATATTTGGACTGCCAGTTTACTTGTCAACCTTGGGCTTGTTATCCTCAGCAGCCGGTAGCTGCCTGAGTGAAGAGACACCTCTAGCTCCAGTTGGCCAGGAATAAGAGGCTTGACCCTCAAGGTTAAGGGGCTTTCACCCAGCGCCTAATGCTCAGCACTTTGAACTCAGACTTATGGCCTCCAAAACTGTAATAGAATAAACTCCAGTAATTAATGTCACCCATTTGTGGTATTTTCTGTTACAGCAGCACAAAACAACCAAAACATACTATCTCAAGGTATGGTTTGGGGGTAATTAATGACTTTAGTATACTATCGAAATAGAGGGTGTTCCTAAGATCCTCTGGGACCCAAATTATAATGGCCCCTTAGTGGAAGACCTCATAGAAGCCCTTTTGCTCCCTTTCATGTTTGCTGTCATCAAAATACAAGCCCATCAGACTAAGAGAATATTTCAAACAGGTAGTATTAAAGGACACACTTAGTAGATAAAGTAGCTAAACAAGCTGCCTCCCAGATCCTCCTTATTCCTATAATGGCTAAAGAAATTCTCATGCATGACCATGCTGAATCAGATAATGATTAAATGGAGGGATATAAAGATGTCCATGACATGATCATGGAAGATATGATCCCTTCAAAAATAACTCCACAGATCTTCTTAAAACATAACAGATTACTCCTACTGCAGAAGCTCAAGTTGGAAAATAATCAGGTTGCTCTTTTAACATTACTAGGTTATGGATGGGGCCTAATGATAAACCTGTCCTTCCCAGATCATGACATGTTAGTATAGCCATTGCTTTGCATATGAATTCCCATGTAGGATGAGATAAAATAATTGAAACTTTGAAGAAATATTGATGGCATAAATTTTTTGAAGCTGCTGAACATATTTCCAGCCACTGCTGGTTTTGAGCCCATTATAACCCTGGGAAACACCTCCAAGTGCCCTAAGAAAAATACGCCTTGCTCTCTGGGCCTATGCTTGAATGACAGTTAGATTTTATTCAGCTCCCACCATCAAGTGGATATGAGTATGTTTTAGTAATGGTGTGCTTCTCACCATTTTTTTTCTAGGTAAAAATGCCACTGCTGCTTTGGTGGCCAAGAAATTATGAGAGACTATTATCCCCAGTTGGGGACCTTCAGAAACTCTGTAGTGATGAAGGTATTCATTTTACTGGGACAGTGCTTCAAGAAATTTATAAAATTTTTCCATTTTTGTCAAAGGCTGTTCTGTCCATACCAACTACAATCTTCTGAATTGATGGAAATAAATAAAAGTCTTAATGCTAGATTCTCTAGAGAAGCAAAACCAGTGAAGCTTATGTGTGTGTGTGTATGTATAGAGAGATTTATCTCAAATAAATGGTTCACATGACTGTAGAGGCTGGCAAATCTCAAGTCTGTGGGACAGGTGTCAGGCTGAAGGTTTCTACTCACTCCCGTAACTACAAGGGCTGACAAACCCAAGATTGTCAGGTCAGAGAGCAGGCTGCTGGCTCACAGCCTGCAGAGGCTAACAAATCACAAGATGAGGAGGCAATTAATACTCCAGGCAGCTGGTTCAAGTCCAAAGAACTGAAGGTCAGATGATGATGAGCCAGAAGCAGAATCCAGATTGAGCAAAAACGCCAGAGAGCTTTGCCAGAACATCAATATATATTGGTGGTAGGCTACAACCCTGAGGAAACTTCCCCTTTAACTGATTGGCTAATCATAGCAGATCTCATTATGGAGGTGATTCCATTACATCAGATCTCATCATACTGACAAACTACATAACTGCCAAACCACTGAGAATCATGGCCCAGCCAAGTTGACACATGTTAATGATTATAGCCCACCCCTTGTCATTTTGGCACTTGTATACATCATGTGTACAACCAAAAATGTACTAACCCTGTGTTCATTTTACCTTTTATAAATGAATAAAACAAAAAATATTTGATGTACACATACAAGGAAGAAATACTCATAATTATTACAGTTCTCATTTCTGCAACTGGTCACATAATTGTAGCTAGTATTTATATCTACTTTCTTCTACCACCCATTCCATATTCCTTTTTCCCTCAGCAAGCATCTCAGCTGTCATGGGCCATTAGTTGTCATGTTGGAATTGGATTGCAGTAGTTTTCCATTGATTTTAATCACAAGGCATGGTAGTAGTAAGAGATGTCCTAACGACTTTCCTATATTCCAGACATCTTCTTCTTTATCTCCATTATGTCGTATCAACCCAATTTCCCCTTGGAAATCAGGATCAATCATATTAGCTAATACAGTAATTTCTATTTCTCCTTATTGGTTCAAAATCAAAAGCATCCCAAAGTGGCTGGGTGGCATCGTGAACTTCCAGTTAAATGGAATCAGTGTTTTGTTTCCAGGTGGGAGTATTCTCTCCTTGGAACTAGACACACAGAACATAGGGTCTCAGAGACAAGAAACAAACATTTTTTGAGTAGGTCACTATCTTGAGTGGTACCAGTCCCATTTTCATCCCTTGGTTCCTGGATCTGTGAATCCTGGCTATTGGAAAAACAGCACCATATATTGAATGCTGGTTTAGAACATACACAACCTCCTGGAGAACATTGCTCCAACCAAGCAAGGTAGTGCCACCTAGCTAGTGCTGTAATTGTGTTTTTAGAAGGCCATTCCATCATTCTATCAAGCCAGCTGCTTCAGGATGATAGAGAACATGACAAGACTAGTGGAAGCATTTACTTTAAGAAAATGAAAATAATTAAGGAAAATAAAGCTTAGTACTTTACATTTTAGGAGGGATATTAATTGTCATTGATTGAATTGTATCTCCCAAAAGTATGTGTCAACTTGGTTAGGCCATGATTCCCATTATTGTGTGATTAGCCTCCATTTTGAGATATGATGTAATAATCCTTCATTTTGTGATGTGTTGTAAATACTAACCTCTGCCTGTGGTTAATAAGGCAGAATAGTTGTTGTTGTAGTTAGGTACCACTGAATCTGTTCCAACTCATAGCAACCCTATGTACAACAGAAGAACCACCACCCAGTACTGTGTCATCCTCACAATCCCTGATATGTTTCAGCCCACCATTGCACCCACTGTGCCAATCCATCTCATTGAGGGTCTTCCCCTTTTTCGCTGACCCTCTACTTTGGCTCCTAACCAGAGTTTGGTGGTTCAAACCTACCAACCACTCTGTGGAAGGAAGATGGGACAATCTACTTCTGTAAAGATTTACAGTCTTAGAAACCCAATGGTGGTCACTATGAGTCAGAATACACTCGATGACAGTGAGTTTGGGTTTGTTTTACTTTTTGTAAACTCTACTGAGCATGATAGCCTTCTCCAGGTACTGGTCACTTCTGACAGCATGACCAAAGTAGATGATTGGTAGACAGCATTAGATTATGTTAAAGAGGATTAGTTATTATTGTTGTGTTAATGAGGCAGGATTAGGGTGGGAAGCATCACCTTTACTTAAGTCATCACCCCTGCTCAGGTCACAACCCTGATCCTGCATTTCCCTGGGGTATGTCGCACATCACCTTTTATCTCACAGGAGATAAAAGGAAAGAGAAGTCACCAGAGAAGAAGGGGACCTTCTTTCTACCACTAAGAAAGAAGAACCAGAGGTGGAACACATGTTCTGGACCCAGGGTCCCTGTACTGAGAACCTACTAGACCCAGGGAAAGATTGATGCCAAGATACATGGAGATCTCCCAGGGATGCCTGGTCCATACATGTTTAAAAGAGGCAAGAATCTCTCCCCAGAGCCAACAGAGACAGAAAGCCTTCTTCTAGAGCTGGCTTTGGACTGAATGTGGACTCCTAGCCTCCTAAACTGTGAGAGAATAAATTTCTACTTGTTAAATCCATGCACTTGTGGTTTTTATGTTATAGCAGGACTGGATAACTAAGACATTGATCTTTTATTATTTTTTTTTTATTATTATTTTAAGAGCTTGTTTTACATTCAATGTTACATGTATATTTAATTTCACTCCAAATTTACCATGTTCAACCCTAGCCCAGTCTCCTCCCCTCTCTATCCTGTAAACTTCCCTCTGTGCCCTTCATATTTATGCACTCCTATTTGTCCTGAATTTCCTCAATTTGAATGTTGGTCCTCTGATGCCCCATGGTCTATTGCTCTAAGGGATGTATTACCATAGAGTATGTGGGTGCATCATCCTGGGTTAAGTGGTCTGCATGTACATCTTGTTAACTATTGGGCTTAGAGCCAGCCCCTGGGAGTGAGTTTTATTCCAGGCTCAGAATGTATCCCAGGGCCATAGTATTGGGGGTCTCATCAGACTTCATTTGACCAATAATTCTGGTCATTATTGAGTTTTTGGATTTTGTTCCACGTTTTTCCTCCCACTCTATCCAGGATCTCCAGATTTGACCCTTTGATGAGTGGTTGGCATTGGTAGCCAGGCACCATCTAGTTCTTCTGGTCTCAAGGGCCATTGTGTCCTATGGCTGATTGCTTCTAAATGCCCTTGTTTTCATGTTTTTCTTTTTTTTTTTTTTTTCATTCTTCTTCACTTCCAATGCTAGGAGACTGTTAGCTGCATCTTAGATGGCCACTTGAAAGCTTTTAAGACCCCAATCACTACTTACCAGTGTAGAATGCAAACAAGGCTTTTATGTATTTTGTTGTGCCAATTGAGTCTGGTATCCCCAGTACTATGGTCCTGAGAAGGTAGATCTATTGGATCTCTCTCCCATAGTGTCTAGGTGTCTGTGAGGGATTACTCTGTATCTGTCTTCTATTTTTTCTGTAATGATTGCAGGTATTTTATATCACTGGTGTCTGTGCAAGATTAGCCTCAGCTTAATCTATCCTTGATCTAGAGTATACTCCTGTTCACTGACCCTCATCTGATCCTCTCAGGTGTTTTATGTGTTTATCTGTAGCCTGGTGTTTGGTGTTAATGATAATGCAGTATTGTGGACACAGTGGCTGGTATTAGCATCTGTCGTCTATCTCTTATGTGCACAATTCCTAATATTATCATGGTGGTCACAGACCCTTTCCGTAGTCCTTCCCCTTACCTTTGTCAGCGTGTGGGCTCCAACTAGCCCAAAATTAATCCCTCCCCCTCCCTCTCCACCCTGGCAACCTGCAAAGTAAGTTCCTTTTCCCAAGCAAACCTTTTTTTTGTCCTTTTACAGTAATGGGCTCATACAGTATTTTCCTTCTGCGATTGACTTATTTTACTCAGCATAATGTCCTCCAGGTTCATCCATGTTGTGAGATGACTCGCGTATCCCTCTTTGTTCTTTAATGTAGCATAGTATTCCATTGTGTGCATGTACCATAATTTGGTTATTGACTCATCTGTTGATGGGCATTTAGGTTGTTTCCATCTCTTTGCTATAGTGAATTGTGCTGTAATGAACATAGGTGTACATATGTCTGTTCGTGTGCTATCTCTCAACTCTTTAGGATATATTCCTAGTGATGGAATTGCTGGGTTAAATGGCACTTCTATTTTCAGTTTTTCAAGGAAACACAATACCGTTTGCCACAATGGTTGCACCATTTTACAATCCCACCAGCAGTGTACAAGAATTCCAATCTCTCTGCAACATAGTCACTGTTTATTATTTTCTGACCGGTTGAACTTTGCTATTATTGCTGGGCTGAGATGATACCTCATTGTTGTTTTGATTTGCATCTCTCTAATGATTAATGATCGTGAGCAATTTCTCATGTGTTTGTTGGCTGCTTGTATATCTTCTTTGGTGAAGTGTCTGTTCAAGTCTTTTGCCCATTTGTGAATTGGGTTATTTGTCTTTTTTTGGTGTTGAGGTGTTGAAGTTTTCTATAGATTTTGGAGATAAGTCCTTTATCAGATATGTCATAGGCAAATATTTTCTCCCAATCTGTAGATTCTCTTTTTACCCTTTTGATGAAGTCTTTCAATGCGCACAATTTAATTTTTAAAATGTCCCTGTCATCTAGCATCTCTTCTACTTCCTGGATATTCTGGTTTATGCTTGATAGCCTATTTATGCCATAAATTAGGGCTCCCAGATTTGCCCCTCTTTTATCTTTGATGAATTTTATAGTTTGGGGTTTTACATTTAAGTCTTTGATCTAGCTTGAGTTTGTTTTTGTGTATGGGATGAGGTATGAGTCTTGTTTCATTTTTCTGCAGGTGTATATCCAGTTTTGCAAGCACCATTTGTTAAAGAGGCTGTCTCTTCCCCGATTTAATGGGTTTTGGACCTTTGTCAAAGATCAGTTTTCCAGAGATGGATGGGTCTATATCTGGACTTTCCATTCTGTTCCATTGGTCTATCTGTCTATCATTGTACCAATACCATGCTGTTTTGTCTACTGTGACTGTATAGTAGTTAAGATCTGGGAGTGTGAGACCTCCCACTTTGTTTTTCTTCTTGAGAAGTGTTCTGCTTATCTAAAGTTTCTTCCCTTTCCATATGAAATTAGTAATTGATTTTTCCATGTCCTTAAAACATTTAGTAGGAATCTGGATCAGGATTGCATTAAATGTGTAGATTGCCTTAGGTAGTACTGACATTTTCACAATATTCAGTCTACCTATGCATGAACAAGGTAGGTTCTTCCATTTATGTAGTGCCCTTGTTGTTTCTTGTAGCAGTGTTTTATAGTTTTCTTTGTATAGGTCTATTGTGTCTCTGGTGAGGTTTATTCCTAGATATTTCCTTTTTTTAGTAGCTATTGTAAATGTTATTGTTTCCCTTATTTCTTTATCAGAGGACTCTTTGTTGGTGTAAAGGAATCTAACTAATTTTTGTATGTTGACCTTGTTTCTTGCCACTTTGCAGAACCTCTCTATTATTTCCAGTTTTTTTTTTTTTTTGAGTCCCTTGGGTTTTCTATGTACAGGATTATATCATCTGCAAATAGAGATAGTTTTAGTTCCTCTTTGCCAATTTGTATGCATTTTATTTCTCTTGCTTTCTTATTGTCCTGGCCAGGACTTCTAATACAATGTTAAATAGAAGTGGTGATAGAGGGAATCCCTGTCTGGTTCCCGTTCATAAGGAGAATGCCTTGAGTCTTTCTCCATTAATAAAGATGTTGGCCGTTGGCTTTGCATATATCCTTTATTATTTTGAGGAAGTTCCCTTCTATCCTTATTTTTTGCTGAGAGTTCTGAACAGGAAGGGATGTTAGATTTTATCAAATGCCTTTTCTTTTGTTTTGTTTATGTGGTGGATTACATTGATTGTTTTTCTGATGTTGAACCACCTTTGTAAACCTGGTATGAATCCCACTTGGTCAGGGTGTATTAGTTTTTTTGATATGTTGTTGGATTCTGTCGACTAGGATTTTGTTAAAGATTTTTGCATCAATGTTCATGCGGGATATTTGTCTGTAGTTTTCCTTTCTAGTGGTGTCTGTCTCTGGTTTTGGTATTAGTGTTATGCTTGCTTCATAAAATGAATTTGGGAGTATTCCATCTTTTTCTATTTTCTGGAATAGCTTGAGTAGCATAGGTGTCAACTCTTCTCTGAATATTTGATAGAATTCTCCAGTAAAGCCATCAGGGCCAGGGCTTTTCTTTGGGAAGTTATTTTTAACAATATTTTCAATTTCTTTTTTTGTTATAGATCTGTTCAAGTTTTCTAACTCTGAGTGGGATGATTTATGTAGGTCTTGTGATTCTAGAAACTTGTCCATCTCTTCTACGTTCTCAGATCTGTTGCAGTACAGTTTTTCATAATATTCTGTCAGTATCTTCTTAATTTCAGTTGGTTCTGTTGTGATGACACCCTTTTCATTTACAATTCTTGTGATCTGGAACTCTCTTTCTTTTCTTTTGTTAGATATGCCAATGGTTTATTGATTTTATTAATCTTTTCGAAGAACCAGCTTTTTGTTTTGTTGATTTTCTGTATGTTTTTTTGTTTTCTGTTTCATTTATTTCTGCTCTGATTATTATTATTTCCTTGCTTCTAGATACTGTAGGATTCTTTTGTTATTCTATTTCTAGTTGCTAGAGTTGATGAGTTACAGTGTTGATTTTGTTTCTTTCCTCTTTTTTGATGTACGCATTTATTGCTATGAACTGTCCTCTGAGTACTGCTTTAGCTGTGTCTCATAGGTTTTGGTATGATGTATCTTCATTCTCATTTGTTTCTAGAGATCTTTTTTATTTCAGTTTTTATTTGTTCTATTACCCAGTAATTTTTGAGCAGTGAATTGTTCAGCTTCCATATGTTTGATGTTTTTCCTTACTCTTCCTATTATTGATTTCTAATTTTATAGCATTGTTGTCCAAGAAGATGATTTATAATATTTCAATGCTTTTGATTTTATTGAGGCTTGTTTTATGTCCTAACATATGGTCTTTTCTGGAGAAGGATCCATATGGGGAAGAATGTGAATTGTGCTTTTGTTGGGTGAAATGCTCTGTATATGTCTAAAAGGTTGAGTTGGTTGATTGTATTGTTGAGTTCTTCTATATCTTTGTTGAGTTTTTTTCTAGTTGACCTGTCCGTCTTTGAAAGTGGTGTGTTAAAGTCTCCTACTACTAGTGTAGCGTTGTCTATTGTCCCTTTTAATTCAGTTAACATTTGCTTCACATATTTTGGAGCAATTTCATTGGGGGCATAAATATTTATTAGTGTAACATCTTCTTTGTCAATTGACCCTTTCAGCATCATATAATGTCCTTCTTTGACTCTTATGAAGTTTTTCACCTTAATGTCTATTTTATCAGAAATTAATATGGCCACTCCTGCTTATTTTAGTTACCATTGGCTTGGTATATTTTTTTCAATCCCTTAAATCTTAATTTGTTTTTATCTTTGTGTCTAAGGTGGGTCTCTTGTAGGCAGCATATCGATGGTTCTTCTTTTCTTATCCAGTCTGCCACTCTCTTTCTCTTGATAGGTGCATTAAGTCCATTTACATTGAGTGTAATTAGTAATAGGTATGAATCAATTGCTGCCATTCTATTGTGTTTTTCTGTTGTGTTGTTGGTGTTTCCTTGGTCCATATACTTTTCTGTGCTGAGTTCGGTTTGCTGTCTAATGCTTCCTCCTTTTTCTTCTTTAGAGTTGGTTTTATGCTTATTAAACTCATATGTTTTCCTTCCTTCCAGATTTGTTGGGGGGAGGTTGTTAATTTTCTCTGTGGTTACTTTGGAGTACATCCTTATCTCTACATTCTTAAAACAGTGTGTTCTGTGAAGACATTGTCCTGTTTTCCTCTCCATTTGGAAGTTTGTACCTAGAAGTTTTATTCCCTCTAATATGTTAGTTGCTGTTGTCGTGTGCTGATTGCTTCCTTGGTTTTTTGTGTACAAAGTTTTATGGTCTTATTTTGAGTTTCTATTTCATTTTGGTTTTAATGTTGATGCCATGTATCCTGATTTTGTTGATCTCTGTTGTGGGTTCTCTATTGGAAGGACTTCCTTAAGCATTTCTTATAGGATTGATCTGGTTTTCACAAAATCCCTTAATTTCTGTTTGTCTGAGAATGCCTTGATTTCACCCTCATATTTGATGGATAATTTGGCTGGATATAGGATTCTTGGTTGGAAGTTCTTTTCCTTCAGTATTTTATATATGCCATCCCATTGCCTTCTTGCCTGCATAGTTTCTGCTGACTAATCACAGCTCAGCCTAACTGTTTGAATATTTTAAGTAATATTTCTTTTGTCCCAGGAAGCTCTCAACATTTTTCCTTTGTCTTTGGTTTTGGAGAGTTTGATTATAATATGCCTCAGTGTTTTTCTCTTGGGATCTATCTTGTGTGGGGCTTCTTGGACAAATATCTTTTCTTCCTTCATGATATGGGGGAAGTTTTCTGTTTTCAATTCTTCCACAATTTTCTTGGTTTTTTTTTTTTTTTTTTTGGTCTCTTCTTGTTCTAGAATTCCAATGAGTCTTATGTGTTTTTTTCATGTCATCCCATATAATTCTTACATTCTTTTCATTTCTCTTAAATCTTTGTTCTGGTTTTTCTTCATACAGGCTGGTGTCCCAGGATTTGTCTTCTAGTAGGGATATGCGTTCTTCAGTCAGATCTAACCTACTCTTTGGTGCTTCTACTGTGTTGTGTAATTCTGTAATTTTGGAATTCATCTTCAGGATTTTTCTCTGTGGTTACTTTGGAGTACATCCTTATATCTACATTTTTAGAACAGTGTGTTCTGTGAAGATATTGCTGTTTTTGTATGAGTTCTGATTGTGCACTAATCTTGTTATTTTGTTCTTGAATGATTTTCCTAGTTCTTCCAGGGAACTGTCTGTGTTCTCCTTGCCTCTGTTTGGGGTTTCCTTAGACTCTTGTAAAACTCTATAAACATGTCTTTGAAATTCCTTCTCAGATAATTCTATTGCCTCCTCTTCCTCCATGTTTAATGAAACCTTTGTTTGTGGTTTTGCTTCTAATGGCTTGTCTTGCTTTTGTCTTGATTTGAGATTACCTATTGTTTCCTAGATATTTTGAGGTTGTCTTTAACTGTTGGTTATATATTGATTTGTTTTGTCTTGGTTTTATGATTTAATATTTTGAAAAGGTGAAGCTGATGTATTTTATTTTTTTTAGTTATTAATTCAGGTATGCTGAGTTGCTCTGCAGTTTTCTTTGTGATGTTGGAATCACTGTGTGGAATATGGATATGGGTTTCTATTTGTCGTAAAGAGCATTTAGAATTCGAACTGGGAGATATTATGGTGGCTGAATGTGGTTCCTTCTATTGGATGAGTTTGATTATTGGCAGAGAAGGTGATAGCAGAAGAGTTGAAGAAGGAAAGCTCTCCATTGCTAGGGGTGATTTCTAAGGCTTTGAGCAGGCTGGTAATGATGGTGTTGTACTGTTATTCTCAGGCCCACAGCTCAATTTCAGCAAAGACTCCAGTTGTTAGGGGGTCACCACTTTCCACTGGGCCCAGACACATGCATAAACCCTGCTCCTGAGGCACCTTGGTGCCAAAAAGCCAACCCCAGACAACTGCCCATCTCTGTGATCTGCCACAGGAGTTCCTCTCTGGGCCTGCCCACCCACGGATGGCACTGGCCCAGACCACGATCCACTGCAGGAGTTCTTCTCCGAATCTGACCACCCATGGCACCACAAATCCACTCAGTATCAGGGGTGGTGGAGACAGGGCAGTGCCCACACGTAACCTGTGGTTCCAATATTAGTGACAAACTCAAGCGTGGACCCCTCAGTACCACTAAGCTGACCCAAGCCTGATCAATGATCCCCTGTAGGGGCACCTCCCTGAGCCTGCCTTCTTGCGGCACCAATGGATACTCTGCTCAGGTTTCAGTGGCACTGGATGGCCAGTTTTCAGCCAGCCGACCTAAGTTACCAATAAAATCAGGTGCTGAAGGTAGATCCTTGGTGTGATCGCTGATATGCTGGTGTAGTCACTGGTATGCTGGTGTAGTGTGTCTTCTTCCTGAACCCAGGGAGGTCTCCAATGGCCCTTCTTGGCTGCCTGTCAGCAATCCACAGGCTAGATCTTCTGATCTATCCCCTGTCCCTTTCTCCTTTTTCTACTCACCTGAGTTTGGTGTACTCTGACTCAGTGAACTGTTCAGAGCACCAGAACCCCTAATTCAAACTTCTGTACCTAGTTTTTCCAAGCACTAAGATACTAGGGGGAATTAGCATGGTGATGATTGATGAGACTCCATTTTGAATCGGATTTTTTTTTTTTTCATAATAAAACAGTTCACTCACTAGCTTCAATTAATTTCTGAACTCCAGCTATACTATATATTATGCTAAAAACTTAATTTTTTTTAAAATTGTGATTTGGGTGAAGATTTACAAAGCAAATTCATTTTCCATACAACAGTTCACATGTACTTTGTCTCAT
>NW_006921695.1:7636418-7640882 GCF_000298275.1 Orycteropus afer afer | reverse complement strand
GTAGCTGCCTTAGGGATGTGGTCTGCTTCCTGTATATAAGGAGAAGCCTTGGGAAATGGTCTCTAGCTTATGGCATGCTTGAACCCTGCATATAGCCATGTCATTGTTCAGCAGCCTGCCATGCTCTGCTGACCATGGGACTTTCAATGAGCTTAAACTAATGGCTTGCCATGTGGTTTGGTAACATGGGGACTGTGCCTTTTTACTTGTCAACCTTGGGTTTTGTCAGTCTCAGCAGCCAGCATCTGTCTGAGTGAAGAAAAATCTCTAGCTCCAGTGGGCCAGGAGCAAGAGGCAGAGCTGAACCCCAAGGTTGAGGGGCTTTCACCAAGCCGCTAGAGCCTGGCACTTTGAATTGGGCCTTAAAGCCTCCAAATTGTAAAAACAAACTCCTGTTTGCTAAGGCCATCCCGTTTGTGATATATTCCTTGTCAGAGCAGCACTAGGTAACCAAAGCAGTTCAAGTCCAATAACAGTCTCAAGATTGGCAAGCATCATGGCAGACAACTGATGACTTGGCCAAATGTAGGATCCAGATGTGCCAAAAAGCTCAAGATCTTTCTCCAAGTGTCTCCTTACATACTGGAAGCAAGACACATTCAGAAGGCAGCTACTCAGCTGCTCACAGCAGATTCCACCATCAAGTTGATTACCAATCTTATCATGGGGAATAACTACATCCAGCTGCCCAGCCACTCAAAACCATGTCACAGCCAAGTTGACACACAACCTTAACTACCACACCAGGTCTTTGTCTTGCAAAGCTACTGGGTGGGTTTGAACCACCCACCTCTCAGTTAGCAGCTGAGTGCTTAATCATTGAGTCACCAGGACTCCTTATATAACACATAAACAAAGCCAAAAGGAAGCAACAATCTCACTGCCATCACGTAGATTTGAACTCATAGTGACCTCCATTGGGTTTCTTAGGTGGTAAATCTTTACCAAAGTTGATTGCCCCATCTTCCTTCTGTGGAGCAGCTGGTGGGTTTGAATTGCCAACCTCTTGGTTAGCAGTCAGATGCCATAGGCACTGTGCCAGCAGAGCTCTATATTAATTATATATAGGTAGCACAATGCCTAAGGCATCTGACTGCTAACCAGAAGGTTGGTGGTTCAAACTCACCAGCCTCTCCATGCAAGCAAGACTGGACAATCTACTTCTGTAAAGTTTTACCACCTCAGAAACCCAGTGGAGGTCGCTATGAGTTAGAATCAGCTCAATGGCAGTGGGTTTGGTTTGTTTTGGTTTTATGCATAGTATAGTAATTTTACATTATATATTTATTTTTTATATATATATATATATATATATATATATATATATATATAATGAATGATTCAGTGAGGCTCAATAAGAACAGTTTCAGGTTAGTGGCAATGGTGACGGTTAACTTCAGATGGATTAAGATGTGAGGAGATAGAAACATTGAACAGACTTTACTTGTTAAAGACAGGTAGTATTGAAGGAACGCAGTCCCTGGGTGGTGCAAACAGAAAGTTTGAAGATTCCTTTCTACCCACAGGCACCTTGAAAGAAAGGCCTGGCAATCTATTTTCAAGAAAATAGCCATTGAAAAATCTGTGGAACACACACAGTACACACATGGGGTTGTCATGAGTTCCAGTCAACTCAACTGAAGGAAAAAGACAGCATCTGAGGAGGTTTCAAGATCAAAGTAAGACTCCTTTATGGATACTGGACAGATGAGGGCATTACTTTGTTTACTCCTATGTCCTGTGTACTTAATCGTCTCATTATTTCTTGTCCTGTTCAGTTAGACTCTTCCACTTTCTCCTTTAGACAAGTGGTTCTCAAACCTGACTGCCCATTAGAATTACCTGAGGGACTTTCAAATAATATAAATTTCTATCCAGTTATAACATAGTCTGTGGGATTGGATCCCAGATACTCTTTTGTTGTTGCTGTTGTCTCAAAGCTCCCCAGGCAATTCTAATGTGCAGTTAGCTTTGAAAACTACTTCAGATGTTTAAATTTCATTTACATACAATTGCCTGGGACTTATGTCAATAAGCTTTTAAAAAAGATGCATACATATAAATACATATAATATAAATGTCCCAGATTATTAATTAAACTATTGGAATCCTAAATCTGGTAAACGGAAGATGAACAAAAGAATATTTTTCTGTAGCCCCCTCATACTAAACTCTACTTGGCCTTCTTTTTATTTGAAGGTATTGAAGTCAACAGGAGAGCAGCAGTGGGGTATAGCAGAAAGGGCCTCAGCATTAGGCCAACCTGGCTTAAATGCTGGCTCTGACTTCACTTTTTAGATAAAATTTCTGAAGTTCTATGAACCCCAGTTTCTTCATTTAGAAAGGGAATGTGGTTATCTCTTCGTCAGAGATTGTTGAGGATTGTTTTTGTTTCTGGCTGCCATTGAGTTGATTCTGACTCATGGTGACCCCTATTGGGTTTCCAAGGCTATAAATCTTTGTGGAAGTAGATTGCCTCATCTTCCTCCTGCAGAGCAGCTGGTAGGTTTGAACCACTACCCTTCGGGTTAGCAGCCAAAATGCCTTTCCCATTATGCCACCAGAGCTCCTTAAGCCCACACACAATAGAAGGAAATTCTCCCCAGTCTTGGGCCATTCCCTTGTCCAGTTACAGATCTGATCCTTGTAATCCACAGGATTTTCATTGGTTGCTTTTGGAAGTAGATCACCAGACCTTTCTTCCTAGTCCATCTTAATCTACAAACTGCTGAAACCTGTTCAGCAACATACAAACCTCCACTGACAGAAGGATGATGGCTGCACATGAGGTATATTGGCCAGTAATTGAACACAGGTCTCCGGAATAGAAGGCAAGAATTCTACCACTGAACAAACACTCTCTCCTGTTTCTGAGGATTAGACTTGATAATAATCATAAACACTCCAGCAAAGCATCCAACATATTGCAAAGACAGATAGATGACTACAATTTACAACAAGAGCAGATAGTATCCACTGATTATTTTTAGGTTAAGTGCTCTTTATTTATCTCTTCCTTTGATTGTAATATGACTTTGTCCCTCCTGCATTGCAGGAGATAGAAATGAGAATGAGATTGTAAACTGAGGTTTAGGCTCCTTGGCATGGCAAGATCAAGAATTCACTTTCTGCCTGATGCAAATCTACACAGAACTTGGAACATTTCCACCACCTATTGACACAGCAAACAAGAGTGATAAATGAGCACATAACCCAGTCCTGAGTCAGTAAAGAAAGTCCCCAGCAAGAAGTGACACCTAAGTGGGGTCCTAAAGAGTTAGTGAGAATTATCCAGTTAAAAAGAAGCTGTAGGGGTAATGATAAGCATTCCAGGCAGAAAGAATAAACGTGTAAAGGATGAAAGAGGGGGGAAAAAGGGGGGAAGAAAATAAAGGTCTTCAGGTAATTTTTTTAAAATGCGTTTTATTGAAATATAATCTATGTACAGTGCAATCCACAAAACTAAAGTGACATGGGTCAAGAAACTTTCCTTCCATATATAAACCTGTCCTTGACTTTTTACAATAATGGACTAATACTGTATTTGTCCTTCTGTGATTGACTTATTTCACTCAGCATAATTTCTTCAAAGTTCAACCATGTTATGCAGTGTTTTGCATAATCTACATTATTCTTTAGTGTTGCGTAGTATTCCATTGTGTGTATGTACCATAGTTTGGTTATCCATTCTTCTGTTGATGAGCACATAGGTTGTTTCCACCTTTCTGCTATTGTAAATAGTGCTGTGATGAACATGGGTATGTGTATATCTGTTCTTGTCCTGGCTCTCACTTCTTTAGGATATATACTAGTAATGGGATTGCTGGGTCAAATGGTATTTCTAATTCTGTCTTTTTAAGGAATCACCATACTGTTTTCCACAGTGGTTGTATCATTTTACAGTCCCACCAGCAGTGTATGAGGATCCAAATCTCTCCACTTCCCTGCCAGCATTTGTTATTTTCTGTCTTGATGAATTTTGCCACCAGTGCTGGGGTGAGATGGTATCTCACTGTTGTTTTGATTTGCTTCTCTCTGATGCCTGATGATTGTTTCTTCATGTATTTGTTGGCTGCCTGAATATCCTCTTTGATAAAGTGTCTATTCATGTCTTCTGCCCATGTTTTAATTGGACTGTTAATCTTTTTGTTGTTGAGGTGTTGTAATTTTCTATAAATTTTAGAGATAAGCCCATTGTCAGATATGTAATTATCGACAAGTATGAATTTTGTAGCTGTCATTTTGTTATGTGCTTTTTCATGGTGTTCCCAATTTCTTTGTTCCATATAATTTTCTATGCTGAGCTGGTTTTGTTTATGAATCATGTTATCGCTTCCTTCATTGCTATTGTTTTGGTATTTGCTAAATATTTGTGCTGAAGATAATTCAGAAACGTTTGCAGCAGTATATTGACAGAGAACTTCCAGAGGTTCAAGCCAGATTCAGAAGAGGACGTGGAACAAG
>NW_006921695.1:7629807-7635273 GCF_000298275.1 Orycteropus afer afer | reverse complement strand
GGCACTTAACAACAACAACAACAAATATTTGTGCCAGTCCTTTTTATTTATGTGAAGTTTTATTTTTTATGTGAAGTTTTTATCATTTTTCTTTGAGATTACCCTGTGATTTATAATTTTCTTCCTAAGTTTAGCACAGTCCATTCTATCTTGCAGTTGTCTTCACTTCCCTACCATTTAGAAGTTCTGTAACTATACTATTTTTGGTTTGTAGTTATCTTCATTTGTCAATTGATGTTTCTGGTTCCCTGTTGACAATCTTGTAGGCTTATTTACTTTGGATACTTCCTTAATTGGGTTGGTTTCTTGGTTATGATTATGTGTGTTAATTGTCAGTTGTTGTTTGCTGTTATTGGTTCTCTGTCCAAAGGACCCCCTTTAGCATCTCTTGCAAGATTGGTCTGGTTTTAACAAATTCCTTTAATTTCTGCTTTTCTGGAAATGTTGTAATTTCACAATCATTTTTGAGGGACATTTTTGCTGGGTATATAATTATTGGTTGGAAATTTTTTTCTTTCAGGGTTTTGTATATACCATTCCATTGTCTTCTTGCTTGCATGATTTCTGCTGACAAATCCGAGCTTAGTCTTATGGGTTGCCCCTTGTGGGTAACTTTTTGTTTTTCCCATGCTGCTTTCAGGATTCTCTCTTTGTCTTTGGTTTTGGTGAGTTTGATGATGATATGTCTTGTTTATTTTCTTTTTGGGTCTACCCTGTTTGGGGTTCATTGGACTTCTTGAATGGATATACTCTCATCTTTCATCGTACTAGGAAAATTCTCTTCCAACAAATCTTCAACAATTTTTTCTGTGATTTTATTTTTCTCTTCCTGTTCTGGAATTCCTATTACACATAGGTTATTCCTTTTTATGGTATCCCACATGAATCTTAGGCTTTCTTCATTTTGTTTTGATCTTTTTTCTGATTGATCCCTTTCCAAAAAGTATTGAGGTATTTAACTTCAATCTCACTAATTCTGTTTTCCATTGATTCAATTCTACTCCTTTGCCAGTTCAATGTATTATCTATTTCTGAAAATATAGTATTAATCTTCTGGATTTCTGTCTGTAGGTTTTGTATCATTTCTCATTATTTTGTCATTTTGTTCTTATATTGTCTTTTGAAATTGTTCTAAGTTTTTCTCTCTGTTTTCCTCAATTTTGTCAGTGTTTCCCTTGATCTGTCTCTCAATTCATTTAAGGTACCTAAATATAATTCTTTTGAATTCCTTATCAGGGAGTTCCAATGCTGATTCTTCCTCAAAGATGTGTTCTGGGTCTGTATACTGGTCCCTTGTTTCTCCTGCTTTATCTTGTTTCTTTGTGTGGACTGTGATGCTCTGTCATCTCTGAGTTGTTGTGACATTTGTGTGTTTATATTTTATTGGTGATTGTATGTTGGAGTGACTTGTCCATGATCTTTATTTTCTTTGTTTCATTTGTATGTTATCTGTGTAAGCAAGGTACTGTGCTGTGCTCCTCTATTCACTAGTTGCAGCACTTAAACACTCACCACCTGTCTCCTTTCCTGTTGCCACCCTCCCATATATCCCTGCTGCCCTTCACAAACAGCCTATTCTTACATCCCTGGAATCTGAATGAGAATGCTGTCACTTTAAAATCCAAAATGGCCACTGCTTGTAAATATTCAAAATGGCTACTACTTGTAAACAATCAAAATTACTGTGCCCTCAGTCACTTTAAATACCCAAAATGGCTGCCACTTGTAAACATTCAAAATGGCTGTGCCCTCCAGACAGCAGAAAGTCCATAGCTCAGGTTGTCTCCATCCTTGTTCTTTCCCTACTTAGTCATAGGCCACCAGCACAGTAGTCCCTGCAGTGCTTTGTGACCAGGACTGACCTTTAGGTCAATTCTCAGGTCCCAACACCACTTGGAAATAATCAGTCCATTGGTCCTGTCAGAGTAGCTGACAGTCCACTGCTCCAACTGTCTCTGTACTCACTGTTTTTGTTCAGGTTTTTCCACCAGTTGGTGCCTAATCCACTTCTGTATAGTTCCTTTCAAAGCTCAAGGCTCCAGGATTATCTTCTGTATCTCTGTCAATTGTTTTTTCTTTTCTTTGTTGAAGAGGGGCTGTGTAGCTTGTCTGCCTATTCCATCATCTTACTGGAAGTCTCAGGTAACTCTTAAATATGACCAAAATATAAAGTACTTGGTGAGGTTGCATGAGAGAAACTATAGGGGCAAGCAGGGGCCAGATCATGCTGCCCCAGGTGTGATGATGTCTTTGGAAGATGCTAAGAAGATCTGATCAGTTTTCTCGTCAAAAAATTATTGGTCTGTCTTCAGTGTGTTCAAAGATTGGAAGGTGAGCAAGTCCAGAGCCAGCGAGACTAGACCAAAGGCTCTTTTGGTAATTGCAGCAAGAAATTAAAGTAGTCTGAACTGACTGATAGTGGCAGAGATGGCATGATATGGCAAGTTATTATCTTATGATATAAAGCTGTGATGAACAAAAATAATGATACACCAATGGTATATGTTTAGTAAACAAAAAATACATATCTTAGATTTTTAACTAAAGTACCCTGAAGAAGTTGTAGGAAGAAAATGTAAAGCTGCAGATGTTTTTTTAAAAAATAAATATTAAAAAGTATCCAAGAGAAAGACAACAACAGGAAAGAAACTACATTTTAAAAATGGGGGGGGGGGGAAGTAAATCAGAAATAAATCCTCAATAATTCATTAAATTGTAGTTACTGTAAATAATCACATCCCAGAGGAAATCTCAAGGGATAACTTTTCTCTGCAGTGATAAAACTAAGGAAATCCTAACAAAAACAAACAAGAAAAGATTGCCTAATAGGCTAAAATTTTAAAAAGAGATGATATGGGTAGGCAACAGGCAAAATCATGTAGGAATAGCTTCCAGAAATTGGAAGTAAAGACAAACACATGCCAGGAGGCTGCACCCAAATTCCAACTCCTCCTATTGCATGAATGTTCTTCACCTTCCCTTGGCTCATTCCATCAAAAATCAGAATTCTAGCTATCAGTCATGAGTCCTAGGTTTGCCCTATGTTCTAATATCCATGTCTCTTCATGTTCCTTCTCTCCTAAACTTTTGGATTATTTTTCAATATTTATTAAATCGTATTGGATTGAGTTACCTTATATCCATGAGTACCTTTATATAGCAGCATTTAAGGTAAATATTGTCAAACCAAAGACCAAACTCACTGCTGTAAAGTTGAATCTGACTCACAGCAACCACTCCTTGGGTTTCCAAAGTAGTATCTCTATGGAAGTAGATTGCCCAATCTTCCTTCCAAGGAGTGGCTTGTGGGTTTGAACCACCAGCCTTTTGGTTAGCAGTCAAACGCCTTAAGCACTATGTGGTACTTCAAAATATGACTAGCTTTTCCAGTCCAGTTGCCATTGAGTCACCTGCAACTCATAGCAATCCTATGTGTGTCAGAGTAGAATGGTGCTACAAAGACTTTTCAGTGGCTTATTTTTCAGAAGTAGATCACCAGGCCTTTCTTCCATGGTGCTTCTGCATGGACTAGAACCCCTAATCTTCAGGTTAATAGCCAACTGTGTTAATAGTTTACACCACCCAGGGATTCTTGACTAGCTCTTAAAACCAAAAACGCATTGTCATCGAGTAAATTCTGACTCATAGCAACCATAGAGAACAAGGTAGAACTTCCCTGTGGTGTTTTCAAGGTTGTAATCTTTGTGGAGGCAGACTGTTGCATCTTTCTCCCATCGAGCAGATGGTGAATTCAAACCACTAACTTTTCAATTAGCTGCTGAGCACTTAACCACTGTGCCAGTGGAGCACTTTGAGTAGCTCTTAACATCTTTGTAATGTGGTCCCTATTCAATAGGACTTGGATTTCTAAATGTTAGTGAAATAGTCAATGTTGCCAAAAGAAGGTGAAGGAAATTAACATTTTCTAAATATCTACCAAGAACTGTTGTTGATGTTGTTATATGGTCATGTCGGATCCAACTCATAGTGACCTCTCCTTGGATTTTCGAGGTAGTATCACTATGTAAGTAGATTGCCCAACCTTCCTTCTGAGGAGTGTCTGGTGGGTTTGAACTGCCAGCCTTCTGGTTAACAGTCAAGTGCCTTAGCCACTATGCTACCAGAGCTCCTGGGAACTAGGCACCAACAAAATCCTTTTCATAGGTTTTCTTATAGTTTCAATTGTCCTAAGTCATAAAGAAGATGGCATTACCTGTATTTTAAAGTCAATGACACTGTTTAGAAACTTCCCCAAAACTCATAGCTTTAGCATCAAAAGTTACAGTGGGAGCTTCAGTGTGATTCTACACTCTTTCTACTTCATCACATTCTAAAGTCCTTGGACAAAAGCATAATATCTTCTTCCTTATTTACTTCATTAGGACATCATAAGGATTAAAGAAAAGATAAAATTAAATTAAACCTATGAAAAATGACAAAATATGCAGCATTAGATGAAGGTCACTTCCTTTGGAAAGTCCCAGGAACTCTGATTTTTTTTGCACATTATATTTTAAGTCAAAGTACTATTTTCAAAACCTACTTCTCATTAAGAATTTTATACAGATACTCTTGAACAATGAAGCAAGTGATGGAGAAATGACAATAATTACTGTGGACAGACAGAAATCCTGCAAACCAAACCTCAGCACTTATGAACTACAGAGCTTTGGGCAAGTTATTCAAACTCACATTATCCTATTCTGAAATATATAGATCATAGAACTTATATATATATAAGTATATGTTTAAATATACACATATGTATGTATGTATGTATATATATATATACACATATATGTGTGTGTGTATGTATTTGTTGTGAAGATTAAATAAGATAATAGAGGTAAAGAGCCTAATATAGTGGCCACTATATTGTGTTGTTTTTGCTAGGTGCTGTCAAGTCATCTCCAATGCATAGCAACCTTACATATAACAGAAGGAATTGTTGACTGGTCCCACACCACCAAAGTGATTATTGCTGTGTATGAGTCCATTGTAGAGGCTATATTGTCAATCCATCTAAATGAGACTTTCCCTAATTTTCACTAACCCTCTATTTTACCAAGAATGATGTCCTTTTCCAATATTTAGTCTTTCCTGATGCTGTGTCTAAAGAAGTCTTGCCATTCTCACTTCTTTTTTTTTTTTTTTCAAATTGTGATTTGGGTGAAGGTTTACAGAGAGAATTTACTTTCCATACAGCTGTTCACCTATACTTTGTCTCATGACATTGACCACAGTTTACCACAATGCAACAGCTCCCCTCCCATAGTTACCTCTTCGCTGTATCCATCCCTCCATGGACTCCTCCCCCTGAGCTGCCTCCCTGTGCATAAGCAGCCCTTCTTCCTCCCATGATTGTTCCCTCCAAAGAGTGTATCTACTTGAAGTAAATGTTCAACTCATATGCCTGCCTTTCTTTGGCTGGAAACCACAGGTGTGGGTTCAATTCCAGATCTGAAG
>NW_006921695.1:7608928-7618303 GCF_000298275.1 Orycteropus afer afer | reverse complement strand
CAAAAGACAGGCATATGAGTTGAACATTTACCTCAAGTAGATACACTCCTTGGAGATAACAATCATGAGAGAAAGAAGGGCTCCTTTTCTACAGGGAGATAGCTCAGGGGGCAGGAGTACATGGAAGGATGGACATAGGGAAGAGGTAACTATGGGGAGGTAGTGGGAGGGAAGCTGTTGCATTGTGGTCAATGTCATGAGACAAAGTATATGTGAATCGCTGTACGGAAAGGAAATTTACTCTGTGAACCTTCACCCAAATTACAATTAAAAAAAAAAAAAAGAATGGGGAAATGAATGAAGAGAACATGTCCATACCCTTCCCTCCAAGCCAATAGAAACATACAGATTTAGGAGATCAAGGCAGAAGGGATGAAATAAGATTCACATCAATTTTGAAATTTTTAAATGAGTAATACTGAATTTTGTATACTATTCCAATTGTCTCTCCTGCTATGTAACATATTCTATCACTGATCTGTCAGTTTATTGTACTGTGGTAGCCTGTGTATTGCTGTGATGCTGGAAGCAATGCCACTGGTATTTTAAATATCAGCAGAGTCACCTGTGGTGGACAGGTTTCAGCAGAGATTCCAGACCAAGACAGACTAGGAAGGATGGGGCCATCCACTTCTAAAAAACTAGCCACTTAAAACCTTATGAACAGCAGTGAAACATTGTAGAGGATCAGCAAAAAAGGGGAAGACTCTCAACAAGCAACAAGGTGGATTGACACAGTGGCTGCAATAATGGGCTCAAGCATAGCAAAGATTGTGAAGATGGTACAAGACCAGGCAGTGTTTCCTTCTGTTGTGCATAAGGTCACTTGCTATGAGTCAGAGCTGACTCAAAGCCACCTAACAACAGCAACATATAACCAAAACCTAACCATACTCACAGCCATCAAGTCGATTCTGACTCACAGCAACTCCTATTGAGTTTCCAAGGCTATAAATCTTAACAGAAGCAGACTGCTTCATTTTTCTTCTGTGGAGCAGCTTTTGGTTAGCAGCCAAATGCCTTAACCATTCCACCACCAGAGTTCCTACATGTAACAAATTACCCAAAATTTTGGTGGCATAGAATAGCAAACAGTTTATTATGCTTGCCTCTGTGGGTTAAGGAAGGAGCCCTGGTGACACATTGTGAAGAGTCAAGCTAAGAGTTAAACTCTCATCTGTTAACCCAGAGAGATCAATGGTTCAAACCCACTAGGCACTCTGAGGAAGAAAGATTTGGCAGTTTGCTTCTGTAAATGTTTACAACCTCAGAAACCCTATGGGGAAGTTCTACTTCATCATATAGTGTGGCTATGAGTTGGAATCGACTTGACAGCAACGGTTTGGTGGGTCAAGAATTCAGAAAGGCATAGGAGAAGATTCTGTGCTCAGGATGTCTGGAGTCTCCACTGGAAAGACTCAAATGGTGGAGTCAGGAATCATCTGGAGATTTTTCATAAACATCTCTGGCCTGGGATAACTTGCAAGCTCAGTTGTTGACCACAGTGCTTTAATATGGCCTCTCCATACTACTTGGGCTTCCTAATGCTGATTTTAAACCACGGATTATATCCTTGTTCTGTTCAAATGACTGCCTCTGTGTAGTCTGATATGTTAAGGTAGTATCATTTCACCATACTACTCAGCTACATGCTGAGCAAATAATCAGAAAAGCTGGACTATATGAAGAAGAACACAACATGAGGATTGGAGGGAGACTCATTAACAACCTGCAATATGCAGATAACACAACCTTGCCTGCTGAAAGTGAAGAAGACTTAGTGACTGGTGAAATCAAAGGCTTCAGTGTGGATTACACTTCAATATGAAGAAAACAAAAATCTTCACAACTAGACCAGTAAGCAACATCATGACAAATGGAGAAAAGTATGAAATTGTCAAGGATTTTGTTTTACTTGGATCTAGAATCAATGTCCATGGAAGCAACAATCAAGAATTCAAATGACATATTGCATTGGGCAGATGTGCTGCAAAAGACCTCTTTAAACTGTTAAAGAGCAAAGATGTCATTCTGAAGACTAAGATGCAGTTCACCCAAGCCATTGTCTTTTCAATAGTCTCATATGCATGTGAAAGCTGGACAATGAATAAGGAAGACCACAGAAGAATCTATACATTCGAATTATGGTGTTGGTGAAGAACATTGAATATACTGTGGACTGCCCAAAGAACAAACAAATCTGTATTGGAAGAAGTATAGCCAGAATGTGCCTTAGAAGCTAGGATGACAAGACTTCATCTCTTGTACTTTGGTCAAGTTATCAAGGGGGACCAGTCCCTGAAGAAGGGTATCATGCTTGGTAAAGCAAAGGGTCAGCAAAAAAGGAGAAGACTCTCAGTGAGGTAGATTGACACAATGGCTGCCAACAATGGACTCAAGCATGGCAAGGATTGTGAGGATGGCACAAGAACAGGCAGTGTTTTGTTCTGTTGTATGTAGGGTCACTATGAGCTGAAATGGACTAGATGACACCTAACAACAACAACAGTAATTCAGAAATTTGGAATCTGGTATATTTTCAAGGTTCATATAGAAAGAGTATATATCTAGTAAGTTTTTTTTTAATTGGCTAATCTCTTTATAGGGAGCTCTGGTGGTGTAATGCCTAAAATATTTGATGGCTAACCAGAAGGCTGGTGGTTCAAACCCACCAGCCACTCCTCAGAGGGAAGATTGGGCAATCTACCTCCATAGTAATACCACCTCAGAAACCCCAGGAAGGATCACTATGAGTCAGATCTGAATCAATGGCAGTGAGCTTGGTTTTCGGTAATCTCTATAAAACTTTTTAGTATATAATCCTGCCAACATACTGTAATGTGTACCATAATTCACCCATTTTACAAATATTAAAAATAAGATTTAGGAAAATATCTATCTCATTCAAAATCACAAAATGAAATTATTTATATAAGTCCCACATTTTACCATATGGCCTGACTCATAAGGCAAATGCAAATGGGAGAGCAATGGCTGAAATAATATATCTTGTTGAAAATAACCTTGACCCAGCCCTTTATAACTAGAATGAACAGGAAAAGTAAGTGATTGCATGCTCTCCCATACATCTGGCTGCTCCAATCTGCTGCACTCTTTTTCCTAAAAAGATAATGACTGTGAATCATACCAGCTCCTGTTTTGAAAGTCCACAAACATTGTGAGCAGATGGTCCGTTTGGCAGCAGTAAACACTTTTCTTTCTGCTGCAGGTGAGTAGTAGCATGCCTTCTTAAATAAGCTACAACTGCTAATTCAAAGGTTAAACAAAACCAAACCCAGTGCTGGTTAGCAGATTACAAATGTGATAGCCAACTTAGACCAGTGTGCTATTTGTATTTAGGGAAGGCTGCCTTGGACTTGACTTAAAGGAATTTACACATATGAAAATGGTAGAAAATGGTACTCATTCAAATATCATAAATCATATCAATTTTCATAATTACATAAATATAATTATATATAATTATATTTCCTCTAGACAGGAAACAGTAAACTTTTCTTTCAAGTAGGAAAACAATGCAAGCATCAATAAATTTTAAAGAACTGAGATCATTCAAGGATCTAGTGTGTTCTGTGACCACAGTGGAATCAAACTGGAAATCAATAGCATAAAGATAATAACAAAATCACAAACACTTAGAAACTAAGCAATACTCTTCTAAGTATTCCATGGGTCAAATAGGATGCTTCATGTGAATTTAAAAAAAAAATACACTAAGATGAATGAAAATTAAAATGCAACATATTAAAATTTGTGGGACAAAGTTAAGAGTACTGAGAGGGAAATTTTTAGCTAAATGTATACATTAGCAAAGAAGAAATATCTCAAATCTACATGCTACATTCGTCCCTCAAAAACCCAGAAAAAGTAGAGCAAAATAAGCCCAAAGCAAGCAGAGAAAGGGAAATAAAAAATATAAGAGTAGAAATCAGTAAAACTGGAAACAAAGCAATTGAGAAAATGAATAAAAGATCTAGTTCTTTGAAAAGATTACAATAGATGGAAAAATAAAAAAATGGAAGACAAAAATTACCATTATCAGGAATGAAACAGGAAATATTATCAGGAGTAAAAATAATACTACTATTATTAGTAATCAGAAATGAAATAAGAAATATCGTTATAGCTCCTGCAGACATCAAAAAGATAGTAAGGGAATACTTCAAACAACTCCATATGGATAAATAAGATAACTTAGATGAAATGGACCAATTCTTTATATAGGTACATATAACTTTTTATTGTGATTTGGGTGAACTTTTACAAAACAGATTCATTTTACATTCAAAAGTTCACACACACTTTTTTTTGTGACACTGATTACAATTCCTGTAATGTAACAGCTCTCTTCCCACTTCTTCCCTGTGGCTACACTTTCCCTGTGTCCTTCTTGCCGAGGCATTCCTTCCTCTCTACCTTTCTTTTTTGTGCAAATGCTGCCCTTCTGATCTTCCATGGTTGATTGTTCTAAGGAGTGCATCTCCCTGGTGATGCTCATATAATGAACCACTTCTTTGGAACACACAAACTCCCAAACTCACAACATATGAGATAATCTGAATAATTCTATAACTATTAAAGAAATTGAATCTGTAATTAAAAACCTCCTCCTTCAAAATACCTCCAGGCATAGGTGGTATCAGTGGGGAATTCTACTAAGCATTTAAAGAAGAATTAACAAGAATTCTACACAATATCTTCCAGAAAATATAAGAGGAGGAGAAAAGACATCCCAATTCATTTTTATAAAGCTTCCTTTTCATAATTATTTCAGCTATCCTGGTTTCTTTGCCTTCTCAAGTAAATTTTAGAATAATCTTGTATTCAACTCATAGAGTCCCCTCCTTGGGTTTCAGAGGTAGTAGTATCTCTATGGAAGTAGATCACCCAATCCTCTTTCTGAGGAGTGACTGGTGGGTTTGAACTTCCAGCTTCTGGTTAGCAGTCAAATTCCTTAGGTGCTATGAAGCAAGAGCTCCAATATCTAAGAAAAATCTTATTGGGATTTTATAGGTCTAGGATACATGATAAATATTTTTTTTGAAAAAAATATACCCAACAATGAAGATATGGGCACTGAAATAAAAAATACAATACCATTTACAATTGCTCAAAAAATTAAATGTTTAGATGTAAATCGAACAAAATACATACAGGACTTATCTTGAAACCACAAAATACTTATGAAAGAAATGAAAGATCTGAATAAATGGAGAGAGATACAATATTCACAGAAGAGAAGATTCAACATAATACACATTCCATTCTACATAAATGAATATTGTTGTTGTAATGTGCTGTAGAGTCGGACCCGACTCATAGCGATCCCTCCTTGGGTTTCCGAAGCAGTATCACTACGGAAGTAGATTGCCCCATCTTCCTTCCAAGGAGTGGTTGGTGTATTTAAACTGCCAGCCTTCTGGTTAGCAGTCAAGTGCCTACCAGAGCTACCAGAGCTCCCACATAAATGAATATTCAGGATTAATGCAATTCCTATCAAGTTTAGAGGAATCAGTTTACTGATTTAAAGACTTAATGGATAGCTATAGCAATCCAGATTGCATGGTATTCATAGAGGGGTAGATATAGAGATCAATGAAATAAGACAGAAAACACAGAAACAGACTTAGACATATATAAAACCAAAACCAAACTCACTGCCACCGAGTCAGATCCAACTCATAATGACCCCTCCTTGGGTTTCTGAGTCAGTATCACTACAGAAGTAGATTGCCCAATCTTTCTTCTGAGGAGTGGGTGGTAGGTTTGAACCGCCAGCCTTCTGGTTAGCAGTCAAATGCTTTAGGTACTATGCCACCAGAGCTCCCTAGACATATATGCCCAATTAATTTTTGAAAAAGAGGCAAAAACAATTCAATGGAGGAAAGAAAGACTTTTCAATAAACAGTGCTGGAGCTATTGGACATTCACAGACCAAAACTAAACAAGTAAATAACCTTCTGCCTAAATTCCACATCTTATTTAAAAGAATAAAAACAACTCAAAAGGGCTAGCCAAAGAGTTCTTAGACTTGACACCAAAAGCACAATCCATAAAAGGAAAAACTGATAAATTAGGCTACATCAAAATTGAAAAATGTTTCTACTGCAAAAGGCCATGTTAAGAGGGTAGAACAAGCTACAGATTGGGAGGAAATACTTACAAACTTTTTGAGTGTGTTAGGTTATACATATAGGTTATTGTTTCTTTGTGTTCTTTCCCTGGTGGGGTTTATGTTAAGTTCCCCCACATTTTTGTAGAAGCCATGAAGAAACATGCACAGGTCTATCTTTATTTCAGAGCATATGAGGGTACTCACCTTAGCACCAACAGGATCTTCCTAGATGTTATCCTATCAATCATGCAGGAATGATTACAAACCTATATTAAGATAGCCATTAAAAATCTGTGAGGCACATTTCATTTTAAAGTAGACCATCAACACTGTTGTAACCATTTTTAAGCAATCCAAGATCCATGTGTGGCAATTGTATTTTAAGTAGACACAAATTTGACTGTGTGGTCTTCAAAGATAATATGTTGGAGTAAGTCATATTTGTGATTCTGAAACCACCCAACCACATATTTTTTACATCTTATCTCATTACTTTATGTCTATATACAACATAGACATAAGAATTTTTATTAAGAACCTGAAGAAGTTACTTACAATTTTCTGTTGTAACACGTATTTTTACAAAAGAAACTGTATAGAACAATAATTTTGTGAATTTAGAAAGTAATAAATATCTTTGTATATGTTGTTATTGTTATTGTTAGAATATATCTTTCCTTATATCAATACTACCCTGTCTTGATTAATTCCACTAAAAACTTAATGTTAATTTTAAACAAACAAACTCACTGCCCTCAAGGTGAATTTGACTCATAGTGACCCCTCCTTGGGTTTCTGAGGTGCTATCTCTATGGAAGCAGATTGCCCAATCTTCCTTCCAAGGAGTGGCTGGTGGGTTTGAACCGCCAGCCTTCTGGTTAGCAGTCAAATGCCTTAGGCACTACCTACCAAGAGAGTATAGTATTGAGGCTGAGAAGATGGTGTCATACATGTCACCTATACGTTTGATCCCTCTACCAGCTTAATCCCTGAATAACGAGGTGAAACAAATAGAAATAATGATACTGGTATTAGAGAAACTAAGGAGAAGACAAAGTATCATATTTAGTGAAGGTGGAGAAAAAGAGCATATTAAATAACTGGGAAAAATAAATGAACCTGCCTAGACAGTGGAGACAGAGACAGAGAGGACTCATTAGAAATACAAAAGAGGTCAGTGGAGGGAAGGAGAGGGGAATATATCACAGAACCTTCAGAGGCATTGGGGACTCAGAATACCCATACTGGGACTTTTTTGGCGGCAACCTTGGGCTCTGAGTGAGTATGGTAATCTTACTGAGAGATAGATCAAGACCCCTCTTGGCCTGGGCTGTTGCAGAGTGCAGAAAGGAGAGAGCGAAAGGGAGAAACTCCCTCTGAGTAGGCAGAGCCCTGGAGTGGTGCACAGCAATGGGCTGGGGTTTGACTATTCCATAACCTCTTTTAGCACAGAATAGACTGGGGTACTGGGTTTTTGTGGCTTCTTGATCCAAGTGGAAAGTAGTAGCCTTCTGCCCATTACAGTCTCTGTCAATTTTGAACTGCGGGCCTTTGATTGACAGTAGGACATCATCATTAGTAGATGTCTCAGAAAGACACAAACTACACTGCCTGTGCCTACATCGCTGAATGAACTATCTCCCCCCAAACATGGAAAACTCCTTCTACATACCTATCCAGGGGCTTGCTTCTTATGCCTTTTTTCTGTGTCTTTCTTCCTTTCTTCCCCTGCCTCATCCAATAGAAAGAACACATTAAACCTCCACCAGGCAACAGGAGCTATTACACTAAACACCTCACCCAATAGAGGGGTAACACCAATAGCTCCTGCACCACATAACCAAGAGATGGTGGATAACACTTGCTTGTCCCAACTCCAGATCCTCTTCACAATGCACAGAGACCTGAAACCACATCTCCACCAGTGAGTGACTCCACCAACCCAGAAAGAGCTGGAGAGTGACCCAGTGCAGCCAAGTTAATAACCAAAAAAATACACCTGCTCCAAACTTTTAGATATAGTAAAACATAAAATCAGGGTGAAGCAAATCAATACATAAATAACAATTAAATCCAACTTCAAAATATCTAGGAAACAAACAACTGACAACCATAAATCAAGCGGGGGTGGGGGCGGGGGAGGACAAGACCAAAGAAATAAAAGCCCAGGATAAAGAATTATCTACCAGGGAAGAAAAACAAGAAATAGAACTATCTAAGAAGGAATTCAGAAGTTATATATATATATATATATATATATATATATATATATATATATATATATATATATATATATAAAAGTCTCCAAGAACTCAAGGAAACCATAAACAGAAACAATGAGAAGACAGAAAGTACCCTGGAAGAATGCAGGAAAATCATTCAAGAATTAAATGAGTTCAGCACAGAAAATTTTTTGGAACAAGGAAATCACCAACAACACAACAAAAAACACAATATAATGACAGCAATAAATTCATACCTATCACTAATTACACTCAATGTGGATGGACTAAATGCACCAATCAAGAGAAAGAGAGTGGCACATTGGATACGAAAAGATGACCCATTGATATACTGCCTACAAAGATCCACCTTAGACACAAAGATAAAACCAAATTAAAAATTAAGGGGTGGAAAAAAATATATCAAGCTAATGGCAACCAAAAAAGAGCAGGAGTAGCAATATTAATTTCTGATAAAATAGATATAAGGTGAAAAACAGCATAAGGGACAAAGAAGGACATGATATGATGCTAAAAGGATCAATTGACAAAGAAGATATTACCATAATAAATATCTACACAGCCAATGAAAGTGCTCCAAAATACATAAGGCAAATATTAACTGAATTGAAAGGAAAAATAGACAAGTCTACAATAGTAGTTGTAGACTTTAACACAACACTTTCATGGATGGACAGAACAACTAGAAAAAACCTCAACAAAGATACAGAACTCAACAACACAATCAACCTACTTGACCTCATAGACATATACAGAGCACTCCACCCAACAAAAGCACAATTTACATTCTTCTCCAGTGCACATGGATCATTCTCCAGAATAGGCCATATGTTAGGACACAAAACAAGCCTCAATAAATTAAAAAACATTGAAATACTACAAAGCATCTTCTTGAATCACAATGCTACAAAATAAGAAATCAATAATAGGAAGATCAAGGAAAAATATCAAATGTGTGGAAAATTAATAATATGTTTGTGTTGGATTGGGTTCTCT
>NW_006921695.1:7602086-7606526 GCF_000298275.1 Orycteropus afer afer | reverse complement strand
GTTCAAACCCACCAGCCACTCCTCGGAAGGAAGGTTGGGCAATCCTACTTCCGTAGTGATACTGCCTCAGAAACCCAAGGAGGGATCGCTATGAGTCGGCTTTGACTCGACGGCACATAACAACAACAAACAACAACATAACAAAAGAAGAAATCGAGCAGTCATCAATAACTTCCCACACACACACACAAAATCCTGGCCCAGATGGCTTCACTGGAGAAATTTACCAAACATACAGGGAAGAGTTGACACCTATATTATTCAAACTATTCCAGAACATAGAAGAAGATGGGAATACTCCCAAATTCACTCTTTGAAGCAAACTTAACAGTAATACCAAAACCAGGGAAAGACACCACTAAAAAGGAAAACTACAGACCAATATCCCTCATGAATATAGACACAAAAACCTTCAACAAAATCCTAGCCAACAGAATCCAACAACATATAAAAAAATAATACATCACAACCAAGTGGGATTTATACCAGGTATGCAAAGATGGTTCAACATCAGAAAAACAATCAATGTAATCCACAACATAAACAAAAAGAAAGGAACTATATGATCACATCAATGAACGCAGAAAAGGCATTCAATAAAATCCAACACCCATTCCTATTCAGAACTCTCAGCAAAATAGGGATAGAAGGGTAAATCCTAGTAGGGAAAATCATAATAAAGGGTGGTGTAGTGCCTATGGCATTTGACTGCTAACCAGAAAGCTGGGGGTTCAAAACCACCAGCCACTCCTTGGAAGGATGATTGGGCAATCTACTTCTGTAATGATATTGTCTCAGAAACCCAAGGAGGGGTCACTATGAGTCGGATTCAACGCGACAGCAGTGGGTTAAATGCAAAGCCAACAGCCAACATTATTATTAACAGAGAAAGACTCAAAATCTTCCTCTTGCTAATGGGAACCAGACAAGGATGCCCTATATCACCACTTCTGTTTAACATTGTATTGGAAGTCTTGGCCAGAGCAATAAGGCAAATAGGCAAAAAAGAAGTAAAGCTATCTCTATTTGCAGATGACATGATCCTATATGTAGAAAACCCAAGGGACTCAAAAAAAAAAAAAAAACTATTAGAACTAATAGAAGAGTTCAGCAAAGTGGTAGGATACAGGGTCAAAATACAAAAATCAGTTGGATCCCTCTACATCAACAAAGAGGCCTCTGAAAAAGAAATAAGGAAAACAACACCATTTACAATAGCTACCAAAAAGATAAACTATTTAGGAATAAATCTTACTGGAGACACAAAAGACCTATACAAAAAAAACTACAAAACTCTACTACAAGAAACTACCTACATAAATGGAAGAACTTGCTTTGTTCATGGGTAGGAAGACTGAATATTGTGAAAATGTCAGTATTACCCAAAGCAATCTACACATTCAATTCAATGCCGATCCAGATACCATCAACGTTTTTTAAGGACATGGAAAAAACAATTATTAATTTCATATGGAAATGAAAGAGACCTCGGATAAGCAAAGCAATGTTGAAGAAGAAAAACACATTAGGAAGTCTCACACTCCTGGATTTCAAAACCTATTATACAGCCATAGTAGTTAAAACAGCATAGTTTTGGCACAATGCTAGACAGATAGACCAATGGAACAGAATAGAAAACCCAGAAATAGACCCATCCATCTATGGACAGGTAGCTCTGGTGGTGTAGTGCCTAAGGCATTTAACTGCTAACCAGAAGGCTGGTGGTTCAAACCCACCAGCCACTCCTCGGAAGGAAGGTTGGGCAATCTACTTCTGTAGTGATACTGCCTTAGAAACCCAAGGAGTGGTTGCTATGAGTTGGATCCGACTCTACTGCAGTGAGTTTGGTTTCTGGTTTTTATCTATGGACAGTTGATCTTTGACAAAGGACCAAAACCCATTAAATGGGGAAGACATAGCCTCTTTAACCAATTGATGCTGGTAAAATTGGATATCCACTTGCAGAAAAATGAAACAAGACCCATACCTCACCCTATACACAAAAACAAACTCAAGTTGGATCAAAGACTTAAATGTAAAACCCAAAACTATAAAGCTCATCAAAGACAAAATAGGAGCAATTCTAAGGGCCGTAATCTATAGCATAAATAGATTATCAAGCATAACCCAAAATGCACAGGCAGTGAAAGAGAAACTAGATGACTGGGACCTTTTAAAAATTAAATTCTTATGCACAACGAAAGACTTCTCCAAAAGGGTAAAAAAGAGAACCTACAGATTGAGAAAATCTATTTTGCTATGACATATCTGACAAAGGACTTATCTCCAAAATTTATAGAAAACTTCAATACCTGAACACCAAAAAGAGAAACAATCCAATTCAAAAATGGGCAAGGGACAAGAACTGACTTCACTAAAGAAGATATACTGGAGGCCAACAAACACGTGAGGAAATGCCGACAATCATTAGCCATTAGAGAGATACAAATCAAAACAACGAGATATCATCTCACCCCAACAATAATAGCAAAGTTCAACAAGACAGAAAATAACAAATGCTGGTGAGGTTGCAGAGATTGGAATCTGATTGAAACACTGCTGATGGGACTGCAAAATAGTACAACCCTTATAGAAAATGGTATGGTGTTTCCTTAAAAAACTGAAAATGGAAATACCAGTTGATCCAGCAGTTAATTCCATTAGTAGGAATATATCCTAAAGAGGTGAGAGACAGGACACAAAAGACGTATGCACACCCAAGTTTACTGCACAATTCACTATCACAAAGAGATGGAAACAACATAAATGCCCATCAATAGATGAATGGACAACCAAACTATGATACATTCACACAATGGAATGCTCTACAACACTAAAGACTAATGAAGAATACACTAATCATCTCACAATGTGGGTGAAGTTGGAGGACATTATGCTGAGTGAAATAAGTCAATAGTAGAAGGACAAATATTGTATGAACCCATTATAAAAAGTTAAGGACAGATTTACTCAGGGAGAGAAATTCACTTTATTGGTTACTGGAGATTGGAGGAAAGGTTAGGGAAAATTGCAGACTAGTTGGGGTTACATTTTGATTTGAGTGAGGGTTAGAAACAGTATGGAAAGAATCTGTGACCAACAGGATGACATTGGGGAAAGGAAGGACACAGAAAAGTGTACATAAGATATAGACAACAGAAGCAAATACTAGTATATCCACAATATTGCATTACTACTTAACACCAAACACCAGTCTATGGATAAATGCATAGACTGGTGACAAAATCAGGTGGGGGTAGGTGAACAGGAATATACCCTAGACCAAGGATAGATTTGGCTGAAGATAATCTTATATATGCACTTGTGCTACAAAATTAGCCACACACATTACAGAAGCAACGGAAGACAGAGTTGGAGTAACCTCTCAGAGACAACTGAACACCATGAGAGAGAGAATCACCAGACCTGCCAACTTGGCTTCATAGTCTTGAGGGACATCATGCTCAATTGGCACAACACAGTACATAAAAATCTTGTTTTACAACCTACTTTGGTGAGTAGCGACTGGGGTCTTCGAAGCTTTCAAGTGACCATCTAAGATGCAACTATTGGTCTCCTCTCATCTGAATCAAAGTAGAGTGAAGAAAATCAAAGGCATCTGGAAACAATTAGTCCAAGGATAAGATGGACCATGAGGACCTCAGCCTTCGTGACTCTGAGACCAGAACTAGATGGTAACCCGGCTACTGATGCCAATGACTTGGAAAGGGATCAAAACTGGAGATCCTGGATAGAGTGGGAGGAAAAAATGTGGAACAAAATTCATAAACACAAAAATGACCAGAATTACTGATAGGATAGAGTCTGGTGGAACCCATACACTATGGCCCCAGATTACCCTTCAGACCCAGAAATGGACTCACTCCCATAGATTGGCTCTCAGCCCAACAGAAGAAAGACCTACATGTAGGACACCTACCCTAGGGTGATGCACTCAGCTACTCTGGGGAGATGCACTCCTTGGAGCAATTAGTCATGAGATGCCAGAGGGGCAGCATTCACATGGAGGGAAAGCTGGACAGATAGGAGTGCATAGTTAACAAGGGCACAGGGTGGGGGTAGTCACAGGGATGGTAGAGGAGGAGAGTTTGTTATGGTCGGAGATGGTAATCAGGGAAGGAAGTCAGATGTACAAGAAGTGTTGAATGTAAAACAAATTTGCTTTGTAAATTTGCATCCAAAGAACAATAATTTTTTTAAGTGTAGTATTGGTAGAAGGAAAGATATATCCTGCTTTTATTTATTTACCCAATAGATATAAAAACAACATCCACACAATATGTGAATACAAATGTTCATTGTTGTTGTTGTTGTTAAGTGCCATTGAGTCGTTTCCGACTCATAGCGACCCCATGCACAGCAGAACGAAACACTGCCCGATCCCGCGCCAGCCCCACAATCCCTGCTATACTTGAGCCC
>NW_006921695.1:7592391-7600452 GCF_000298275.1 Orycteropus afer afer | reverse complement strand
GTTTTCAGACTCCAGGTCTTTGCACATTTCATTATAGTAATTGGCTTTGTCTACTCGAGCTGCTCTTTGAAATCTTCTATTCAGCCCTTTTACCTTTTCATTTCTTCCATTTGCTTTAGCTATTTTCCGCTCAAGGGCAAGGTTCAGAGTCACTTCTGTCATCCGCTTTGGTCTTCTCTTCTTTTCTTGTCTTTTTATGAACAAATGTTCATAGCAGTTTATTTATAAAAGCACAAAGTCAAAACCACACACATCCATGGATAGTTTAATAGATAAGGAAACACTGCTAAATGCATACAATGGGATACTGCTTAACAATAAAAGGGATCAAATTAGTGTATATGCAATAACATGAATGAATCTGAAAAACATTCTGAGCAAAAAAAGTTGGATAAAAAGATTTGTTTCTATTTATATGAAATTCTAGGAAACTTAATCAACTGTGGGAATAGAACATCAGTGAGCTTTGCAGAGTAAGGGTTTGATTGTACAGAGAATGGAAGATATTTTTTTGGTGGAAAAGAAATATTCTGTACCTTAACTCTGGCAGAAGCCATTGTCTAATTTGTTACTAAGCCCAGTCTGCTTAGTTTTATCCTGGTTATGCCACTTACTTAGGGAAGTTATTTAAGCTTTCTGTACTTCATTTCCCTCATCTATTAAATGAGCATAACAATAATGTCTATTAAGGTTGTTGTAATTTTTTAATGAGTTAATAAACATAAAGATGTGAGAATGCTTGACAGATAAAAAATTCTGTATAAGTGTTAGCTATTATTATTGCTGGCAAAATTACATATATAAAGATATTGCTGTAGAAGTGGTTATAAAAACAAAGAGTGGCATGCATAGTAGTAAAAACTACACTGTTTTCACCCAGTGGAATATTGGGTGGTCATAAACTATATTTTGAATGTTAGAGAACCTGAATTAGGGAATAATTAATAGTTCACACAAGAAAAATCAGGTAATTATCTCAATAAATGGAGAAAGGAAATGACATAAAATCAAACTTTTATTCCTGATACAAAGCAAGATAGAATGATTATTATAGTTAATCACTTCAAAACCCAACATTAAATTTAATGGTCAATTAAAAATTGTTAAATTTTTTTTCTGAAAATTTCAGAATATAATTGTTCTAGAAGTAAAATCCAATGCAATTATATAAGAAAAATAACTGTGTACACATTGAAAAGGAAGATGCATAATTATCATTATTTGGAGATTATGTGACTACACTCCATGGAGTGCTAAAAGAACTAACAGATCTGTCCTGGAGGAAGTGCAGCCGAAATGCTCCTTGGAAACAAGGATGGCCAGACTTCATCTCACCTACTTTGGTTATGTAGTCAGAAGGGACCATTCCCTGAAGAAGGATGTCATGCTTTCTAAGGTGGAGGGTCGACGAAAGAGGGAAGGCCTTCAAGGAGATAGATTGACAAGGTGGCTGTGACAACGGGCTCAGTATAGCAAAGATCATAGAGTTGGCGTGGGATCTGGCAGTGTTTCATTCTTTTGTGTATGGGGTCGCTATGAGTCGGAAACGACTCCACGGCATCTAACAACAACAACAACATGACTACAAAAGAGGATTACATGAAGCACCTGGTTAAAAAATGTGATTTACAAAAATTCAGTTTTCCTATATATAAATCATAACAAGGGAAGAAAGTACTTGAACAAAATCTCATAATAGCAAAATAAAACCAAACACTTAAGAATTAACAGTGACTGTGTAGGAGAAATTTTAAGAAAATGTTACAACTTTACTGAAAAGACATTAAAAGAGAGTTGAGAAAATATTTCCCATCTTAGAGTTCTCTAGAGAAAAAGAACCAGTGAGATAATATATACATAGAGACAGAGACAGCGACAAAGACAGAGAATTATTTTAAGGAATTGGGTCACACAATTATGGGGGGCTAGTAAGTCCAAAATTTATAGGTCAGGCAACAGTTTGGAGATTCCTGCTGCTATCTTGGGTCCCAAAAGCTAGAGGTCAGGTGACAGGAAGAATGAATATAGAGAGGGAATTTTGGTAACATGTCTATTAGTCTAGAAGCAGAATACTGCCTAAGGTAAATTTCCTTTTTTACCTTTAATACCTTCAACAAATTGGATGTGGGCCACTTACATTATGGAGGGTAATCTGCTTTACTGATGACCAACTAATTTAATTACATGTGACTACTTCATAACAGAATCTTGATTAATGTTTGACCACACAACAATGCATCATAGCCTAGACAAGGTGACATACAGAATTAACCATTGCAGCAGCTTTATGTCCAGACACATAAATTATAAAATTATCAATTCAACTTTCAAAAACATGAGGATTTTACAGAACTTTCAGGAAGCAACAGGACTTTGGGAGAAATTTGACAAAATAATACTAACTTCACTTGGAAAATGGTGTAGTGCCTAAGGCCTTTGACTGCTAACCGGAAGGCTGGTCTTTCAAATCCACCCACCACTCCTCTGAAGGAAGACTGGGCAATATACTTCTGTAGAGATACTGCCTCAGAAATCCAAGGAGGGGTCACTATGAGTCAGAATTCACTCAACAGTGATGAGTTTGTGTGTCTGTTTGTTTTCATAGAATAACTAGAAAAAAAAAACATCTGGGAAAAGAAAATGAGAAAGAATTTGTTTTATCAAATATTAAAACATATTAAGAGACTACTGAGAATAAAACACTGTGACAGGACTGATGCACTGGTTATTTATTGCTGCATAATAAATTTCCCCAAAACATAGCAGCTTAAAACAACATAAAACATAAATTTATTACTTAACAATTTCTGAGATCCAGAAATCTGGGTATAGTTCGATCGGATTCTCTGTCGCGGGGTCTCTCACAAAGCTACAGTCTGTATTGACTCTAGCTGCAATCTTAAGCCTTGACTGAGAGGATTTATTTCCAAGTTCATTCATGTGGTTGTTGGCGGGACTCTGTATACTAGGGAGTCCACAAACCTCCCTGCACCAGCTAACACCTTCTCTCTCTCTCTCTCTCTGTCATCTCTAGCCCCCATGGTCTAAGTCAATGGGCCCCAACTGTAGGCTTAGGAGTCCACATATCTCCCAGTACTACTTTAGAACAGCCAGCCCATTCTCTCTCTTTATGGGCTAGGTCTTGGGCACAAATGGAACATGTCCAAATTCAGCCTCTCTCTTCATTTCTGTGTCTTCCCCAGTTCCATTCATCAAGTTGACCTAGGTGGTCACCACAAGCAAGCATACCAGCATGTGTACTCAATGGCTCTCTTTCTTCCAGTCCTAGAAGATGTTCTTATGATGGGTGCTGACTTCCTGCCTGGGGACATCTAACAGCAAACAGCTTGCTCAAAATTCAAAAAGTAAAACCATCATTTTTTTCCCTGCCTATAGGTCCTGGTCTCTCAGCATCCTGGGTGGGTCTGCATGTTTTTCAAACACTAATGTTGTTCAAGTTGCCCACCTAAGCATCCAATTCTGTTCACACAGTTACTGGCTTGAAACAAAAAGCCTGTGTTTCTTCCAGGAAAATCCTAGTTCTCCTTTTAACATCCAATCAAGTATTGGGGATATCATTACTGATGTCAGATGGATCTTGGCTGAAAGGAGAAAATACTAGAAAGATGTCTACCTGTGTTTTATTGACTATGCAAAGGCATATGTAGATCATAATAAATTATGGATAGCATTGTGAAGAATGGGAATTCCAGAACATTTAATTGTGCTCATGAGGGACTTGTACACAGACCAAGAGGCTGTTGTTCAAATAGAACAAAGGGATACTGCATAGTTTAAAATCAGGAAGGATATGCATCAAGGCTGTATCCTTTCACTATACTCATTTATTCTGTATGCTGAGCAAATAATCTGAGAGGCTGGACTACATGAAGAAGAACATGGCATGAAGACTGAAGGAAGATCACTAACAATCCATGATATGCAGATGACGCAACCTTGCTTGCTAAAAGTGAAGAAGACTTAGGCACTTACTGATGAAGATCAAAGACAACAGTCTTCAGTATGGATTACACATCAACATTAAGAAAACAAAAATCCTCACAACTGGACCAATAAGGAACATCATGATAAATGTAAGAAGGGTGGAAGCTATAAAAAAAATTCATTTGACTTGGGTTCACAATCAACACCCATGGAAGCAGCAGTCAAGAAATAAGACGTCATACTGCACTGGGCAAATCTGCTGCAACTTGTTGTTGTTATGTGCTGTCGAGTCAGGCCCTACTCATAACGACTCCTCCTTGGGTTTCCGAGGCAGTATCACTATGGAAGTAGATTGCCCAACCTTCCTTCCAAGAAGTGGCTAGTGGGTCTGAACTGCCAGCCTTCTGGTTAGCAGTCAAGTGGCTTAGGCACTACACTACCAGAGCAACAGACCTCTATAAAGTTAAGGACCAAAGATAGCACTTTGCAGACTGAAGCACACCTAACCTAAGCCATGTTATTTTCAATTGCATCACATGCGTTTGAAAGCTGGACAATGAATAAGGGAGACTAAAGAAGAGTGGATGCCTTTGAATTATGGTGTTGGCAAAGAATACTGAGAACTGAAAATACCATGCACTGCTAGAAGAACTAACAAATCTGTCCTGGAAGAAATGCAGCTGGAATTCTCCTTAAAAGCAAGGATGGCTAGACTTCATCTCCCCTACTTTGGTCATGTGGTCAGAAGGGTACTTGGTAAAGTAGAGGGTCAGTGTAAAAGTGGAAGACCCTCAGTGAGATGGATTGACACAGTGGCAGCAAACACTAATGTTGTTCAAGTTGCCCACCTAAGCATCCATAGAGATGGACTCAAGCATAGCAAGTATTGTGAAGCAGTGCAGGATCGGACATTCTGTTGTACATAGGGTTGCTATGAGTCAAAGTTGAGCTAATGCTACCTAACAACAACAACAACAACATCAAAAAAGTATTGCCTGAAGGTGGAGTTACATACTCTTTGTAACCTACAATATCCACTATTCATTTCTATCATATATTTAGATCTATTTTATAATACTAGACAGGAGACTCATTCAATATTTACAGTAAATTCAAATGAAGATATAACAATTTTAAAACATTCCAATTTCATCTATTTTCCTCCACACCTTGACTATCTTCACATTAATATACATGTAGCCTTGGGCCTCTAGCTGGATGAGACTAATAAACCCTAGACCCCTATCAATCATCTTGTTGAATCAGCCTGGCTTTTGCCCTCAACCACTCCAGATGCAATTTAACCAGCTGCAGCATAGTATCTCTTAATTTCCTTTCAGCCATTACAAGTAACAACCAATGTAACCATCTAAGAATCAAAAGTTTCACTTCCCACATCTCTTTTTTCTTTCTCTTACAAAAGTTCCATGCTGTCATGAATCTGGAGCCATTGCAATGAACCTCATTTCTGATACCAACTGTGCAAGTGGCATGGGGATATCGTTTGACCTCTGACTTCTTGGGGGGAGGGGGAGAGAATCACCATCAATATCAGTCCAAAGCTGATTCCTCTAAGGTGTAGGTCAGATATGCCTCATTCTCCGATTTTTTTTTTTTTTTTTAAATCAACTGACACCAATCATCCTTCCTGTGGCACTCTGTACTTCTCTGCTGAGTTTGATAATTCATTGCAATGGCCACACAGAACTCACAGACAAAACTCACAATTATGGGGTTTATTAGGGAAGTAACAAGTCACAATTTAGGATCAGAAACAACTCAAGATAGAGTTGTTTGATCAGGACAGTCTCTTCTTAGCCTTGCTGCAGGCAGGTGTCTCTCTGGTCCTCACCATCCCCCACCCCTCACCACCCCAAAGGGCCTCTTGGGTCTGCACAGCCACTGCCCTGCTTGGGCAAGGGTTACAAGGCTCTTTTGGCTCTGCCAATAAGTGCCTAGAGGCATCCCACTCCACCAGTAAGCCTCAGCACCAAGGTGCTTAGCTGTAGGTCTGTGGGTCAGCAAATCTAGCTCTACAAGTGCCTGGGGCCACCTACTCTGCCAGCAAACCAGAAGGCCCTCAGCTTTCTGGTTCCATAAGCCAAGAAGCCCACAGCGCCATCTGCTAGTCTTCTGGTTCTTCTGCCTCTGCTGCCGCCGTCTCTCTGCCACCACTTCTCATCATCTCTCAAGTGTTACAACTCTCTGTCTCCTGAGTCAAGGAAGTTCCCAGCTCAGGGAACCTGGATACAAAGGATGCACTCTGCTCCCATCTCTTATTCTTAGTGATAGTTAAAAAACAAAACAAAACAAAACTTCACTGCCAACAGCGACCCCTCCTTGCTTTCCAAGGTGATATCTCTACGGAAGTAGATTGCCCAGTCTTCCTTCTGAGGAGTGGCAGGTAGATTTTAACAGCCAGCTTTCTGGTTTCCGGTCAAATGTCTTAGGCACTATGCCACCAGAACCCCTTGGTGATAGTTAGTTCTCCCTTTCTGCCTCTAGAATGGTTCATTTTAAGTGCAGCAGTATGGTCAAACTGATCAATCCTCCTATTAGGGTTCTGCAAGCCTTATTTGTATGGTCTCACCTCCACAATGGTGCCATGCACCTTATTTATATTACTAGCAAGCTATCCAATCCTGTTGCTGGGCCACAACTCACTCACTCACTCATTCTCAGGAGCTCAGGTGGCTTAGTGCCTAAGGCATTTGACTGCTAACCAGAAGGCTGGGGTTCAAACCTACCACCCACTCCTCGGAAGGAAGGTTGGGCAATCTACTTCTATAGTGATACCGCTTCGGAAACCCAAGGAGAGGTTGCTATGAGTTGGATCCAACTCAATGGCAGTGTGTTGTGTTGTTGTACCCAGTCTTGTAGTGACAGTTACAAAGACTATGGCTAGAAAGATCATATTAAGTAATTCATTGCACTACAGTCTCTGTACATTTATCTGCCTTTTCTTGTATTTCTATATAAGTGAGGATATACAATATTTGTACTTTTTTGTTTGGCTTATTTCATTTGGCATAACATCTTCAAGCTCCATCCATACCCTAGCATGTATCAAGACTTCATGTCTCCTACTGCCTAAGTAGTATTTCATTGTATTTATGTACCGAGTTTTGTTTATCCATTCACCTGTTGACGGGCATTTAGCATGTTTTTGCCTTTTGGCTATTATGTATAGTGCTGCCAAGAACACTGCCAAGTCACTTTTTTGAATCCCTGCTTTGAAGTCTTTTGAGTATTTTCCTATGGGTGGAATTGCTGGGTCATATGGTAATTCTATTTTCACCTTTTTGAGGAACTCTCCCACTATCTTCCATAACATGTGTACCATTTCAGATTCCAAACAACATTGGATAAGAGTTCCAAATTCCCCACATCCTCGCAAACAGATTTTATTTTCTTTCTCTCTCTCTCTCTTTTTAATCTTAATCTGTTGTTGTTGTTGTCGTGTGCCCTCGAGTCAGACCCAACTCATAGCGACCTCTCCTTGGGTTTCCAAGGCAGTATCACTACAGAACTAGATTACCCAACCTTGCTTCCGAGGAGTGGCTGGTGGGATTGAACCTCCAGCCTTGTGGTTAGCAGTCAAGTGCCTTAGGCACTACGCTACCAGAGTTCCCATCCTGGTGAGTGTAAAATGTTGTCTCATTGTGGTTTTGATTTTCATCTTCTGTTGGGAATGATGCTGAGAATCTGTCCATGTGTTTAGTAGCGATTTGAATGTCCTCTTTGGTAAAATGTCTTTTCACATCCTTGGTCCATTTTATGATTCTGTAGTCTTTTTCTTGTTAAGTTGTTGAAGTTTTATGTATAGTTTGGTTAGATTGTTGGACCCGAATTTGGAAAGGAGTGTCGGCACGAGGAACGTGACACTGACTCGACAATGCAAAAGCAAAGGAGAGGTTTATTTCCAAACTCGAGTTGGGGTCTCCGCTTACACTGATGCAACAGCTTGGGCAAAAAGACCCCCACCCCCTTCGTTCTACATATTTATAGGATTTTCAAGGGGCAGTTACACAAGGTGGGGCTGAACATCAATGATTGGTGCAGGGGACAAGTTCTGCTATTTGGTGGCGACTGATAGGTGCAAGCTCGGGACTTTCC
>NW_006921695.1:7588789-7592261 GCF_000298275.1 Orycteropus afer afer | reverse complement strand
TAAATTAATAGTACAAAAACAAGTTAAGCTAGAAACTAGAGCTAGTCACAAAGTTATCTGAGTAAATATAATTGCTACTTAACTTACATATGTATTTCCACAATTCCTAAGTGACCAGTAAAATAAGTTTCAGTACCTAAGGTTTTCTATTAAGCTTGTTATATTCTCTAAGTAATAAACTGGATATTTCAGTAACAAACTAAGATTACTATGTTTCTAACTCTGTTCCCCTTACAAGATTAGTTAGATTCTTGTTGGATATATGGTTTCTGAAGACATTCTCCCAGTTGGTAACTTGTCTTTTCCCCTTTTTTTGATAAAGTCTTTTAATGAACAAATGTTTTTAATTTTTAAGAAGTCCCTTTTAATTATTTTGTCTTTTTCTGTTTAAGCTTTCGTTATTATATTAGATAATCCATTGATGAAAGCTAGGCCTGATAACATTGCCTCTGCTTGTTCTTATAAGAATTTTACAGTTTTAGTTTGCACATTTGGGTCCTTAATCCATTTTTATTTGTTTTTGTGTATGGTGTGAGGCATTTTTCAGCATATGGAAATCCAATACCCCCAGCACAATTTATTGAAGAGACTCTTCTTTCCCCTTCAAATGGACTTAGCCACCTTGTCAAAAATTAGTTGATCATATATGTGTGAGTTTATTTCTGGACTCAGTTCAATTCCATTGGTTTGTGAGTCTATTGTTATACCAGTACCAGGTTGTTTTGATCATAGCATATTTTAAAATCAGGAAGTATAAGTCCTATTTGTTCTTCTCTTTCGATCTTTTTTGATTTATTTTGGGCACCTTATTTTTCCATATAAAGTTGAGGACAGCTTTTTTTTTATTGCTGTGAAAAAGGCACAAAAATGTTTGTGTATTTTCCAGGGTTTTTTTCTGTGTTTTATTTCTAGCTTCACTCCATTGTGGTCAGAGAAAATACTTTGTATAATTACAATTATGATTTGGATCACGTTGAATCTATAGATTGCATTGGGTAGTACTGATATCTCAACAATATTAATTTTTCCAACAATATTCATTAATCCATGAACATGGAATGTCTTTCCATTTAGTTAAGTGTTCTTTCATTTCATTGGTATTTTTCATTATATAAGTCCTTCACATCCATTCCTAGGTATTTTATTCTCTTAGATGCTATTATAAATGGAATTGTTTCCCTAATTTCCATTTCAGATTTCTCATTGCTGGTGTATAGAAATCTAACTGATTTTTGTTTGTTGACCTTATACCCTACAACTTTGCTAAATTCTTCTGTTAGCTCCTAGTAGTTTTCTTATGGACTCTGGGATTTTCTACATACAGGATCATATGTACCATTTGTGAATAGAGATAATTTTACTTCTTCTTTTCCAATCTGGATAACTTTTCTTTCTTTTTCTCATCTTATTTTCTGGCTAGTACTTCAAATATAGTATTGAATAGAGTAGTGTGAGCAGGCTTTTCTTGTTCCTGATTTTAAGAAAGCTCTCAGTCTTTTTCCATTAAGTATAATGTTGGCTATTGGCTTTTCATATATGCCCTGAATCCAATCTTCTTTAGGGTTTTCATCAAGTAAGGTTGTTAGATTTTATCAAATGCTTTTTCTACATCCATAGAAATGATCATGTGGTTCTTTCCCTCTGTTCTATTCATGTGGTACATTACATTGATTGATTTTCTACTGTTGAACCATTCTTACATTCTTAGAATAAATCCTATTTGGTCATGGTGTGTTACCCTTTTAATATGCTATTGGATTCTGTTCATTAGTATTTTATTGAAGTTTTTACACTATATTCATAAGAGATGTTGGCCTATCGTTTCCTTTTCTTAGAGTGTTTTTGTCTAGTTTGGATATCAGGTAATGTTTCCTTCATATAATGAATTAGGGAGTATTCCTTCCTTCTCTTTCTTTGGCAATGTTTCAATGGTATTGGTGAAAGTATCCTTTAAATGTTTGATAGAATTCCTCAATGAAGCCAGGATTTTTTGTTGTTGTTGGGAGGTTTTTGGTCACTGATTAATCTCTTCACTTTATCAGAGTCTGTTGAGAATTTCTATTTCCTCTTGAGTCAGTTGGTGTAGTGAATAAGGCATTTTGTCATTAACCAAAAGTTCAGTGGTTCAAAGCCACCAGCTGCTCAAGATGGGGCCATCTACATCCATAAAAATTTACAGCCTTGAAAACCCAATGTTGGTTACTATGAGTCAGAATCCACTCAATGGCAATTTGTTTTTATTTGTTTCTTGAGTCAGTTTGAGTAGATTGTATGCTTCTAAGAATTTATCCATCTCATCTAGGTTATCCAGTTTATTGCCATACAATTGTTCATAATATTCTGTCATAACTCTTTTTATTTCTATTGGGTCTGTTGCAATATCCTTTCTTTCATTTCTTATTATGGTTATTTCCATCATTTCTCTTCTTTTCTTTATCAGTCTAGCTAAAGGATTATCAATTGTATTGATCTTTTCAATTTTTCATTTCCTTTCTTCTAGTAGGCTTAGTTTACTCTTTTATTTCTAGTTCCTGGAGTTGTCAAGTTAGCCTGTTAATTTGAGGTCTTTCTTCTTCTTTTTTTTTTTTTTTTTTTTTTTTATGTAGGCATTGTTGTTGTAAGTACTAAGTACTGCCTTTGCTGTATACCATAAGTTTTGGTATGTTGTGCTTTAATTTTCATTTGACTTTAAGAAATTTGTGATTTCTCTTTTGATTTCCTCTATGACCCATTGGTAGTTCGATAATGTGTTGTTTAATTTCCAAATGTTTATGTATTTTCCAGGTTTTTTTTTCTTATTTATTTCTAGCTTCACTCCATTGTGGTCAGAGAAAATACTTTGTTTAATTTCAATCTTTTTAAATTTATCAAGACTTGCTTTGAGAGCAGTAGGCAGGATAAGAGCCTATGGAATAAATACTTCAATCTCACCTTACTTCCTCCCTCAAACCTCTTACAGCTGCTTTCCATTGGTTGAACCCAATGACAAGTTGGAGTAGCAAGGGATTACATTTATGTAGCCCATATGCAAGTTAGTTTCCCAGGGAAAGGGTAAAGTGTGAAAGGATAGAGAGTTACTGGAGGTTCCCACAGGAGACATCCTTCAGAGAAGGATGGCATTGTTTAATCCACACAAAGGCATCACAAGAGTTGGCAACCACACTAATGTCAACATTTTGTAACTGAAAATAAATGAATACATAAATGAGTGAATGGATGAATAATTTACATAGTTATCAGTAGGAGATCTCATCATAATTAATGTACCTGATACATAGAATGCTACTGAGCCATTACAACAAATGAGGAAAATCTATATGTACTCATGAAAAAAAAAAAAATCACTAAGATATTTTATTAAGTTAAAAAGAAATGGTACAATAAAAGACCTAAATAAATGGAAAAACATCCCATGCTCATGGATAGGAAGACTGAACATTGTGAAAATGTCAGTTCTACCCAAAGCAATCTA
>NW_006921695.1:7584292-7587099 GCF_000298275.1 Orycteropus afer afer | reverse complement strand
ATTGTAAATTTTGGTCAATGACATGAGACAAAGTATATGTGAACTGCTGTATGAAAAGTGAATTTACTCTGTAAATCTTCACCCAAATCCTAATAAAAAATAAATAAATAAATAAATAAATAAATAAAAAGAAATGGTACAGAATAATATGAGTGATTTCCTCAATGCATGAGCATTCACATACATAGATAGCTAACATATAATAAAGGAATTATTACATTACATGAGGATACACTTCTATATGCCTGGAGTTCTCTGGGTAGTGCAAATGGTTAAGAGCTCAACTTTTAACTGAAAGTTCGGTAGTTTGAGTTCACCCAAAGTAGCTCAAAGGAAAGGCTTGATGATCTACTAAAAAATCCGTATTGAAGATCCCATGGAACACAGTGCTACTCTGACACACAAGAGGTTGCCATGAGTTGTAATCAACTCTACAGCAATTGGATTTTGTGTGTCTGGAAATTGCTGGAATGATACCTGAGAACGTTAGCAATAGTTAGTTATCTTTAGGGAATTTTAGAGGGAGGGTATTGTTAGGAACAATGCATAAGAGATTTATGTTTTCATTTTGTATTTCCTCTGTAATAACAAAACAAATACACTCAAAAGTTTATTTTGGCAAAAACAATGTTTAATGTTGCTTACCAGAGATGTATAATACTATGGAAAATACATATAATATTACATACAAAAAGCACAGCAAAATTGCATACATAATGTGATTAAAAATATTTTTTAAAACATATGCAGGTGAAAACTAGAAGATAAATACATATTTTAGCAGTGGTTATATGTCAGTGGTAGTTTTCAAAGAAGTTTTTAAAGAAATATAAATGACTTTCAGATAAATTCTTATGCAAATCACCAATGTACACAGGCATTTAAATATTTCCTGGGTGAATTTTGGATGTTTAAATAAGTTAAAAATAGTTGAGAACACCAAATATGCTAAAACATCTTTACTATCCTGGTGTGAAAACTACAGAAAAATTAATATTTCTATCTACCACCACTTATGGTGACTCCATATGTTACAGATTAGAACTGGTCTGTAGGATCTTCTTTCCTGTCATCTTAAGGGAGTTGTTCACCAGGAATTTCTTCCCTGGAATTGCTGGAGGAATTTGAACCGCCATTCTTGAGCTTACAGGGAAATTGTAAACGCCTGTGTCACTCAGAGACCTCCTAAAAATATGTACAAGCACATTATGAGTAATTTTTATACCAAGTTCTGATTTCTTAGTAGTTTTGGTCTTAATCAGCCAAAGAACAGTTTATAGGAAAATTTGCAGATGTTGAATTTAAACTTGAAAATCAGGAAAAACTTTAGTTTTGAAAAGTTCAGTTCTCAAATCGCCACCTATAGTCTTCTTACAAAGAGAAGAGAAACACAATTTCAGGGGCTAGGATTGTTGGAATCTGGGATAGGGTAAGGACAAATGGGTGTTTGTCTTCTTTAGCAGCACAGTTATCCACACAGAATGAAGGCCATGTTGTACTAAATTTTGTTTCTCACTTGTGACTAAACAAAACTTCTAAATACTTGCCGCACATAGTGTTATCACTTTTAAAAAGAGATTAGTGGTTTTCTTCTTGGAAGAAGAAATGAAATTATCCTAAAAAAGGCACTTTGGGAACTATGATGAAAATGAGGAAATAAGTTCTTCCTCTTGTGAATAAAGATGCAATGTTACCATATCAACCATAATAGTGAAATAAACTCAAAATATGAAGTGTTTAATAGTGAGATTCATTTCTGTTACTAACAGGGAAACAAAATTCTACTAGAAAAAGAAATCATATTTCTTCCACTTTTTGATTACTCTTTTCTGTAAGTGAACAAGAATCATTCACATACAGTCAAGGGGAAGTGGGTAATTGGGTGCTGTTCAAAATGATATTGGACAATTTTAATTTTGTTTGTTTCATTTCTTTCTTTCTTTTTGTTGTGGTAAATATATATGTAACAATACATTTTCCACTTCAGTAATCTTCATGTTTATAGTTCTTTGGCATTAATTATGTTCACATGTTGTCCAGCCATCATCACCATTAACCACTCCCAAGTCTTCCCATTACCCTTAACAGAAGCTACGTGCCCTCTAGGCATTGTGTCTCCTTTCCCTTTTCCTATTGTCCACCTTTGATATTTACTAATAAATTTTAATCTCTATATACTTGACTATTCTAGATATTTTAGATACATGGGATCATACAATATTTATCCTTTTGTGATTGACACATTTCACTCAGCATAATATTTTCATTATCCATATAGCATGTGTCAGGACTTCATTTGTCTTTATGCCCGAGAGGCAATTTTTATTTTTAATTAACCCAAGGACTGTATAAGCAATTGAGATGGAGGGAAGTAACTAAAATTTCCCAGTTTGGGAAATGATGAAGCCCATTTATCGTATTTTTGCCAGATACTCTTGTTGAAGCAAACTTCATTGCCCCATTTCCTCACCTTCTTCATCAAAAGGATTTGAAGTATATGAGAACTCTCCATTAGACATTGTTAAAACAAATGAATAAATGTTTCACACTTTTCACCTTGTATTTGCAATTTAAAATGAAAACATTAAATGTAAATGTGAATTTAACTATATAGTTTCCAGTGTTATTTCTTTTTTTTTTTTTAATTGTGATTTGGGTGAAGATTTACAGAGCAAATTCACTTTCCATACAGCAGTTCACATATACTTTGTCTCATGTCACTGACCACAGTTTACCACAATGCAACAGCTCCCCTCCCACTTCCTCCCCATAGTTACCACTTCCCAGTGTCCATCCCTCCATACACT
>NW_006921695.1:7566639-7581232 GCF_000298275.1 Orycteropus afer afer | reverse complement strand
TCAAGGCTCAGGGGTCCAGGATTATCTTCTGTGTCTGTGTTAATTGGTTTCCCTTTTCTTTGTTGAAGAGGGTCTGTGCAGTCCTTCTGCCTAGTCTGCCATCTTGCCAGATCTTCTCCAGTGTTATTTCTTGATAGGATAAATGTTCCTCTCAAGCACATTCAAGCCCTTTCCTGTAGAAGCATAGCCTTGATAGTGGCCAACCTCAACTTAATTTCCCTACATAAATTTTACAAAGAAGCCAGGTAAAGGAATCTTACCTTTAAAAGGGTTTGCTGGTACTAGCAAAAGGCTGGAAATCAGAAAGCTGGAAATCTGAAGCTTTGAGCAAGTCACAACTTAACTTGACTTCAGTTGCTTCGTCTGGAAAATGAACAAGCCCCATGCAACCATCACATCCTATGATCTCCACTGAGAGTTATTATGCAGCTATGAGTCAGATCCGATTTGACAGCAGTGAGTTTAGGTTTTCTTTCTTTTTTTTATTTTTCCATTTATTCTAACAAGTCCAAGATCAAGTGAAGATTGCTCTACAGCCTGGCTGCATGTTGTCTATCTTTTCCCTCTCAAGATCATTTAAATATTTTAGCTTACTTGAGATAATGTCCTTTGATAAGTCTATAAAATATTTATCTCTATTATAATGAAGCATTCTAATGAACACATAGACTCTTTAGTCAGCAAAATAGCCTGCACAAGATTATTTCTCTAAAAATATTTGTTGAAATGGAGATTAAAGAGTATATTGTCTGTATGTACATTCTTTTTGTTAGTTTTACTCTAAAATTATTAAAAAGCACCAAATAAAAGCGCATGGTATATTTTCTCTTTACCTAACAATTTCTCATGAATATAAAATTTGAATTAGGTAGAAACAATGAATTTTAGTCATCTGCATGGAGTGTTTCTCAAAATCATTTACATAATCACAGTATCATTATATCTTCATAACACATGATCACTTAGATGTAGTAATCTTACCTATAGTAGTGGTAGTATTCTTATCATAAAATTAAGTAAATTAATACCTACAAAACAACTCAAAATCCTGAGTTGAAAATAAAGCTCCTATTGGGAGCTCTGGTAGCATAATGCCTAAGGCACTTGACTGCTAACCGGAAGGCTGGTGGTTCAAACCCACCAGCCACTCCTCAGAAGGAAGATAGGGCAATCTACTTCCATAGTGACACTGCCTCGGAAACCCAAGGAGGGGTCGCTATGGGTCGGGTCTGACTCAATGGCACATAACAACAACAACAACATAGAAATATATTTGTGCACTTTTTTTTAACATTTGACATTGTAGTGGAATGAAAAAGGATTCATGGGTCAACTCTACCAATAGAAGCTATAACTTGGGCAATGGGTTTTAAACTTGGCTTCCTTATCTATAAAATGGCTATCATCTCACCAACCTACCTCACAGTTTGGTGTATGGATAATGGAAAAAATAAATATAATTCTATTATGGATGTCCTCTCCCCCCAAATAAATATGCTCAAGTTCTAACTCTGATACCTATGAAGGTGACCTTATTTAGAAATAGGGCCTATGCAGATATAATCAAAATAAGATGAATTCATTATGATGATGATGTTGTTGTTGTTGTTGTTGTTGTTATATGTCATTGAGTCAGACCCGACTCATAGCAACCTCTCCTTGGGTTTCCAGGGTTGTATCACTGCAGAAGTCGATTGCCCAACCTTCCTTCCAAGGAGTGGCTGGTTCACGAGGATGGAGCTTAATGCAATATGACTCAAATCTTTAGAAAAAGAGAAAAAGGACATACTGACAGACACACTGGGAAGATATCCATGAGAAGATGGAAACAGAAATTGAAATGATGCATCTATAAGCCAAAGAATGACAAAGATTGCCAGGAACCACCAGAAGCTATGGAACAGAAACAGATTCTCCCTCCAAACTTCAGAAGCAATCAACATGGCTGACACTTTGATTTCACACTCTTAGCCCCTGGAACTGTGAGATAATATATTTCTGTTGTACTCACTTTGCAATAATTTGATACAGCAGTCAAAGGAAACCAATACACATCTTCACGTGAAAAAACTTAAACACTGGTCTGATGGCAGAAGGAACTTAGTTCACTTGTACCAGCTAGCTTGATAGCTTTGGGAAATAGTTTGGGAATGGCATCGGACCACTGACATTCATGTTGTTGTTATAATGGTAATACAGTTGTGGCTTCAGTTGTTTAGTTTAAACATAGTGGGCACAGAGCTCTAAGGTCATCGAAATCATTGAAATTTATCTAATCAAGACTGCTATAAGGCTAAAGTGTGTAGCTTCTCTCTGGAATTGCTAAAATGAGAAAATCCATAACAACAACATAGCTGGATCAGGTTTATGTTTATGATAGTGGGTCTTTCAGTTGTTTACAGAAACATAGGCCTAAAATGAGTTCACCCTCTTCATCTGCCAGGATTAATACCCCTGTGGAGCAGGTCTGAGCTGTTTTTAGGGGCATGGCTTGGGCAAGCTGTTGAGAAATGTGGCCTAATGCGCATAGGATTCCTGACATAGGTAATTAGGGCTGATTGTCCAGTTTCCAGAACTATCCACAATTACAGAGGAGGCTCATGTGGGGTCTGGGCTTGCCCTGGCTCTGTCATCATTGTTTCCTGTTTCTCTGGTAAAGGGCCTGAGGAGAGACTGCCAAAAGGAGCACATGGAGAGACCAATTGACCCAGGAGTTGTCAGATCAGAAACAGAAACTCAATTGTCTGAATTGTAATCGACTATATTTCCCAACCACCCTTGGGGAGAGTAAATAAGCCATTGCTGTTTTAATCATTTGGCTATGAACATAATATTTTCAGCTTTCCAGCTGGATAGAGTATATACCAAAACAGCCCCCTTTGCAATATGCTCTGATTTGTGTATGTATTATAACCACAGACTTATTTTGGGGGTTCCTAGTTGAGCTGCTTTACAAGACACCCACACGAAGTTTATGGAGGAACAATGTTGTAAAATCATTGAGATATTATAGGCTTCACTTTCCTAATCTTTAATGCATCATCTTTAACAAAACTGATTTCTATATTTCAGTCATAAAAATAAAGAACTCAAAGGTGATTAGTAGGTCTTGAAACTATCCTTCTTGAAAGTGCTAACATTTCTCTGAATACTTAAAATATTCAAGAATAAGTATGTGCCACAAATTCCTAACTAACAAGTCATGGGATAACGCCCTTAATTTCCCCACAATTTGTGCATTTCATTCCTTCATGCAACTGCTAATTGATTCAAGGACTAGTCACTTGACTATCTAATCCTTTATTAATAAGGCATGAAGGAGTTGTTGCCATTAGTGACAAATCCAAATTCTTAAAGAGATGGTAAATATGGGCAAAGCCATCAAAAAAGGAGAAAAATCGAAAACACCACCCTCCCAAGTTCAAAAGGACACACTGGGTCTAGAACTATCTAGTGTTAGAGCTGGAAGGGACTTCAGAACCATCTATCTCAAACTCTTCCTTTGATAGATGAGAATATTAAAGGAATAAGTATTTCCAAGTTCAGGAAGCATTTGGTGACTGATACAGAACCAGAAGCTAGATTTCCTACCTCTTTCAATTAGACCATATGTCTATTGCTCAAATCCATTTAAGTCAGTGATGTTCTGAAACAAATTCTCTGTGCCCTTCAACCTTTCTGTTAACAGTGTCCAATCCTGGCCTATTTTTCACAATGTAGAAAGAATAAAGTAGAGATAAAACAAAGAAAATATTTGAGATGTCAGAAATATATCTTGAAGAAAAGTAAAAGGTTAAGTGGCTACTTCCTTATTACAGTAGATATAAAGGTAAAAAACAGGGTGTCCACAAAGTCAGGAAACCAAAAACAAACTCATTTTCCAAGATCATGGGAGTAATATTTCAACAAACACTCAATCTGTATTTCCTCAACTTCTAGATCCCTTAATAGTATGATAAATATACTATTTTCCTGGTGTCTCCTCAATGTTTGATACTCAGTAGTGTTTTACTACAGTTTTTTCTTTTTCATATTTGTAATTAGGCCCATTGCTTTAATTCTAGAACAAATCCACCTCATCTGAAAACATATTGATCATATTATTTGAAACTATAAGTAATATACTGTTTTTAATAAAGTTTATCCTCTTCTTCCTGACTTTGCAGACATAGAATAGGGACTAGAAGACAAGCATAGTAAGAAACTATTTGTCAGGAAACATAATAGACTAAGAACATAAGCTGGCAGTTAGACAACTGCCTAAGGCTTTTTGAAAAAATTGTTGATACAGTGTATAAATCTATCCTTAAAAATTACCAAGCTAAATTTCCAGCGTGTGCCATTTTAATGCCTAACATAGATTATGAATTCCCCAAGGCAGGGGTATGCATCAGTTTTGTTCACTGATAATCTCCAGTGCTTTGAAAGGTATATAGCACATAGAAAGCATTTAATATATATTTTAAAATATGTATTATCATACATGAAAAGAAGATTAATAATGTTTTGGCAAGCTAAACAATCAGCAACTCATCTGAACATTAGTGGTTGAGAAACATTCCCAGAGCCTCTTGCTCAAGGACAACTTGCATAATGAGAATCAGGGAAGTTACCTAGGAATGATGTCAAATGTGTCAGCTTAACAAAGAGACCTCAGTGAATTATCTGGGGAATTAATTTGCCCTCTATATGTCTAAGAAAATACAGCACATTTTGACAGAGAACCAGAATTGATGTTTTCATGGCATAATTGCACTCAAAATAAGTTTTTCTTGCTTTTGATACACATTGCCATTTTTTAATGCACAGTGTTTTGTTTTAGCAAATATGTAAACAGTGAAGATCAAATGCATCATAATTATATAGGACATTACCATAGATCCTTTTTGTGAAATCCTTCCTCATTGTAAGTGTTTAGTTTGTCATTGTATGTGTATAGTATACAACCTTAATTCTAAGAGACCTCTTCTCTTGGCTGGTGAGGCAGAAGAAAGGCACTAATGAACCTAAGGGATTCATAGAGAAACTGAGGAAGTAGAAAACATTGAGAATTAAGACAACCACTAGCCAAGCTTTGGGTTTCTATAGTATCAATAACCACTGCTCTGCAATAAGAGATGAAATTCCACCTGCTTGACATACTTTTTGGAAGAGCTAAGGTTGTAGAAATGGGGGTACTGGTGGCTCAATGGTAGAATTCTCGCCTTTCATGCAGGAGACCCAGGTTCAATTCCCAGCCAATGCATCTTATGCACAGCCAACACTCATCTGTCACTGGAGGCTTGCATGCTGCTATGATGCTGAACAAGTTTATTAGAGTTTCCAGTCTAAGAAAGATTAGGATCTATTTCCAAAAAGCAGCCAAAGAAAACCCTATGGATCACAATGGTTTGATCTGCAACTGATCATAGGGGCAGCTTTCATTCAGTTGTTCATGGGGTCAATGAGTTGGTCACCGACTCCACAGAAGCTAACAACAAGGTCAGAAAGAGGAGTAGAGTGTGGGAGGGAACCAGAAAAAAATATATACAGAAAAACAGCTGGGTTCATTTTGAAACAAAGCTAGAGGCATGGGCAGAAAACTCAGGCAATTTGGCTATGAGAATGCCAACCCAGCTATGGCTGCAAGGCAGCTCATTGAATCTTAAGAAAGGGGAATTTAGTGCTAAATAAATCTTTTTGCTGCTTTAACTAGAATTATTTTACTTGGAAATATCTGCTTTTCAATACATAGGCTGTAAAATCAAATAGTCATTGTTGTACACCAAGCATCACCACTGACCAGCTGTGGGTCACTCAGCAAGTTATAACCTTCTCCAGGCCTCAGTTTCATGCTTTTAACATCCCTCTTCCTGTCTCTGTAGAGCCCTTTACACAGAGCTTGGCATACAGGAAACTGTCAACAAGGGGTAGCTTTTGTATGTTGTTTTTGTTATTTGGTGCGGTTGAGTCGGACCCAACTCATAGAGACCCCTCCTTGGGTTTCCAAGGCAATATCACTACGGAAGTAGATTGCCCCATCTTCCTTCCAAGGAGTTGCTGGTGGGTTTGAACCACCAGCCTTCTGGTTAGCAGTCAAGTGCTTTAGGCACTAGGCTACCAGAGCTCCCAGCTTTTGTATAGGGGATGGGAATTGTTTTTAATTTCTTTTTATATTTTTTTTTCTTGGTATTTTAGTTAAGTACTTTTCAAAAATATTGACTTCAACTGTGTCAAAGTAAAGAAAAGGTGGTATGATCACTGCTTTGCTTTCATTGGAAAGAAAGTAGCAACGTATGGGTCCTAGCCTACTAGCTATAGATCCAGGAGATAATTGCAACAAAGGCAGAAACACCAAGGAAAAGAGATGGGGCACTTGGGGCAGTCATTCCCCAATCTATTGATTGGTCTGCATTAGATGTTCTTGTCCTTCTTGAACAAGATTGTGTATTTTTCTTTTTCATTTGTTCTATTAGTTATTCACTTCATTTAAGATAAAAATGCCAGGCATTGTGCTAAGTGTGGAGGCCTTAGGTGGCTTAAACAGTTAACACACTTGACTTCTAACCAAAAGGCTGACAGTTCAAGTCAGATGTGCCTTGGAAGAAGGATCTGGCTATCTACTTCTGAAAAATCAGTCACTGAAAAACCTATAGAGCACAGTTCTACTCTGACACGCAATTGGTAAGCATGCCAAGAAGGAATAGAATATGCTTAAAGCCTAAGCTCTATCAAAGCCCAAGTCCTATGACAGGATCAGAAAAAGAAACCCACAAGCATAATGCATGGGATAGTGAAGGAGAAGTGTTTCAGGAGATGTTGCCATGCAATCCCATTTCTGATAAAAGACCTTTTATTTTGGTGTCAATGAGCATGAAGATAGGGTAAAACATTTTTAGTGACATTTATTTAAATATTTACTTACTGTCTTGAAAACAGCCAGTAAAAATAAATAATTACAATTGGGTTTATTTTATTTTATTAGCAATGCTGATTTATGTATACTGGGAATCATTTTATTTCTGGAAAGTGAAGGAAGTTCTCCAATCATCCTACACTGAAATCAGATTTTTCTCCTATTTCATGATTTTCATTCACAGAATTTATCCACAGGTGAGAAGCACCCATATTCTTTTAGACTTTCCATAAGAACAAGAAAAAATAGCTTAATCATCTAAGCTATATGATCCATGAAAAAGACTCACTGATAAAACAGTAAAATTGTACCAAAAAAAATCATGTGATAAGTGAGCAAAAATATTCATTACCATCCCTGTAAAATCAGAGAAAATACATGCTCATTTATTCTTTTGTCCAAATCTTCTTCTTTCAGATTCTACTTCTTAAACCTTGTTGGAACCAAGAAGCCCAGGTTTCTGATTATGCTGATTCTTATGTCTTTTGGCCTGACTCCAAACCACAGTGATTCTGCAGCTGCACGAGCACCATTTCAGTCAGCTGGAAGAAGAGCAAAGTTGACGTTTTTAAATCCCAGAGCCACCAATGCAATAAGAAGATGGAGTCAAACAAATTGAAGCAACTCACAGGAAAAGAGATACAGTCTAAGGCAGGAATACATGAACCTCAAGGAAGTTAGAAGAGAACCAGACCTCAACTCATAAAAGGAATTCTGGTATAGGCACCCCCAAACTTAAGAACCAAGGAGATGTGCTTCCCTGTCATTATAAGACAGCACTTAAGAACAGGAGAGATTTATAGGTCAGAGGCTTCCGTCCAGATGCTTCACTTTTCTCATGAGGTGACATATCTGGCATGTCTTTCTGAGATGATGGATTGTATTATTTTTCTCCATACAGGCTCCCTTCCCTGTAAGGTGACTATACCTTCCAGCCATTACCAGGTGACTTGCAGCTTCTCCATAGGTGGAGTCTACTTCTCTGCCATATCATCAGGCTTGGCCATGTAATATGTCTAAGCCAATGAAAGATGAGCAATATCTGCCAGTTCCAAGCAAATACTTTGACACATCACATTTTCCATCCTATCTTTTGTTTCTCTCTGACAAAAAAAAAAGAAATAACAAGTCCCAAATGACAGTCGCTCCTTTGTGTCCATAATGAGAAGACACACAGAGTAGAGTTGCAGCAGCTGACCTATAACTACCAACATGTGGTGGGAGTGGGAATGAAAGTTTGTTGAAGTGGGCTGCTGAGATTTGGAAGTTGTTTGTTACTGCCACTAAGATGACTAATTCTTCTTATATCACAAATTAGTAACACAACTGCCTTAGGATAAGAATCCCATCTTATGGGACATCCAATTTCAAGGGACTTTGGTTTTATTCTAAAGATGAGATCAAGGCATGTTATGGACTGAATTTTGACATCTCTAAATATGTGTTGGAATCCTACCACTATACCTGTAGATATAATCCTGTTTGGAAATATCATTTTCTTCATTATATTAAGGAGGTCATACAGTCTGCAATATGGATTATACCTCAATATAAAGAAAACAAAAACCCTCACAACTGGACCAATAAGCAGCATCACCATAAAGGAGAAAAGATTGAAGTTGTCAAAGATTTCACATTGCTTGGTTCAACAGTCGATGCCAATGGAAGCAGCAGTCAAGCAATTAGGTGTCATATGGCATTGGAAAAATCTGCTGCAAAAGACCTTTTTAAAGTGCCTAAGAGATGTCTGTTTAAAGACTAATGTGCACCAAACCCAAGCCATGGTATTTTCAATCACCTCATATGCATGTGAAAGCTGGACAATGAGTAAGGAAGACTGAAGAAAAGCTGATGTTTCTGAGTTGTGGTATTGGCAAAGAATACTAAAAGTAGCATGGACTGACAAAAGAACTAACAAATCTATCCTGGAAGAAGTGCAGCGGGAATGCTCCTTGGAAGTGAGAATCTCACCTATTTTGGTCATGTTGTCAGAAGGGACCATTCCCTAGAGAAGGATAGCATGCTTGCTAAAGTGGAGGGTCAGCAAAAAAGGGGAAGACCATCAACGAGATAGATTGACACAGTGTCTGCAATGATAGGCTCGGGTGTAGCAAGGATTGTGAGGCTGGCACAGGATGGGCCATGTTTCATTCTGTGGTACATAGGGTTGCTATGAGTGGGAGCCATCCTGATGGCACCTAATGACAGCAACAGCTCCTGAGCTATAAAAAGAACACACTAGACGCAAAGACAAGCACATACAGGGAAAGACAGATGCCAGGTGAGAAATGCCAAAAACGAAGGAACATATGGGACAATCAAAAAAGGAGTAATCAACATGGCCAAAACCCTGATTTGGACTTTTAACTTCCAGACTATGAGAAAATGAATTTTTGTTCTTTAAAGTCATCCACTTGTGGTATTTGTGTTACAGTAGCACCAGCCAACTAAGGCAAGAGGAGTAGACAGAGCTGGTTCAAGCCCTCTGTCATCTGTGGTCAGAAGAAACCAAGGATGAAAGAACAATTGTTATATTGTCCTAGAAGAGTAGGATTGCTGTGAGGTTATCCTGGAGTTATAGTTATAGTTATCCTGGAGGTCACTGTCCTACAATTCTGGAAGTGGCCATGAGCTAGATCAGCCTTAAAGGAGTGGGGTACAGTGTTAAGTTTTTATTTGCCCCACTGCAACGCATTTCTTGGAATTCATAGCAAGTTAATTTGTACTCCATTCTTGGACTTAGTCTCCAAGGAGTACACACACAGAGTCAGTGCTGTGAGTCACTAAACAGAAAGTGCTTCTTTTGGCTCCTAGTTTTGCAACTGCCTTTATGGCCCCTCCTCTTCCTTTTAATTTGTTTATTTATGGCCACTGCTAAGCCAGTGGCCTTGGTGTTCAATTACAAATAGCTTAAAACTGAACATAAGCATGTTTTTCAAATCAATTAAAACTATCTGTAGAAAAAGCCAAGAACAACCAATGTCCTGACCCTTTGGACAAATCCACTGGAACTCTTGAGGCTTGACAAATCCAGTTTTTCCAGGACAAGCAGGGAATGAGATTGTGAGATTCAGAAAATAACCTGGATAACAAAACGGTGTGACTGAGCAAAGGACATTTGTTCCTCGAATGCTGCTGCCTCATCCAGGAAGGACAGACAGGGCTGGGAAACAGATCTCAAGCATAGCTCTGGGAGCAACGCCCCACTCCTTGGCAAGCTTCACTTTGTTTGGGGCCTGAACCTCATAAGGACAGCCAGCAATCCTCTGAGTGGCTCAATTAGTGGTGATTTTTACTGACTCTGGAGTGAGTTATTCTTTAAAAGATTAGTAGCAAACAGGATTCACTCTTTGGCTAGACCAGCTTGGGGGGATGACTCACTCCCTGGGGCTTTTGAAGTCTGGGAAAGAATGAGGAGAAGGAACAAAACTCATCAGGAACAAAACAAGGACTGTCTTAACAGAAGCGTCCTATCATGGAGTAGCCATAAGCTGGTTGCTTGTGAAATTATTTTATAGATGAGTTTATAGATGAGTAAACTGAGCCTCTTGTTAGCTGCCATCAAATCAGACTGCCCAGTTCTAAGCCATCCCCATGATCAGTTGCAGATAAGACCATTGTGATTCATGGGGTATCATTAGCTGAGCAAAATGACTCACCCAAGGCCACTCATCCAAGGAGAGCATGGTGGAGGCAGAGCTGGAGGAAGAATTCCCTGTTTGCTCGTGAGAGCTCTTTCTTCATTATCACACTGGCCTAAATTAATTGTAAAGGTTTTGTCAGAGCCTCTTAAGTCAAGTTCAAGTCAGCAGACAAAAGATATGATTACAAGAAGGGTTCCCATTACACACCAGGAACCTGGTCCTTAAAGGAATTAAAGACCATTACCACCAAAGGAAATCTAAAAATCACAAATCTGAAACACCATTGCAACTAGCAAGTAATGGAACCCAAGACATTGATGTTTCCAAACAGAATAGGAGTAAAAGATACTGTTGTCTATATATTATCTGAGTGTGTGTGTGTGGGGGGAGGAATCAACTTGCATGATCTGCAAACCACTGAAATTTCATATTTGAGAATTCCATAATATCGGCCATTTTTGTCGGTTGTAAGGACCCTCTCTAATGAGAAATACCTAAAACATAAGTAAAATTCATCACATACCATTTGAGAGTGGGGGTGGAGAAGGCATGTGGGTGGGTTTGGAGGGGCCCAGAGAAAGGAAGGAGGACCAGGAAAGTACTTAGCAAAAACACTGACAAACAATGAAATTGAAAAACTTGGCTTGAGTTGGTGCAGCTCAATTAAGTTTTCTAAGACACTTGCCTGCTAACCAGATGGCTGGCGGTTCAAACCCACCAGCCACTCCTCGGAAGGTTGGGCAATCCTACTGCCTCGGAAACCCAAGGAGGGGGCGCTATGAGTCAGGTTTGACTCGATGGCACATAACAACAACAACAATATGAGAAACAGAGTAAAGGATTCTTAAAATGCTTTTAGGTAGACTGAAAATTGTTTCAATACACTGAATTGGCATAAAGATTCCAGAAATACATAGAAAATCCAAATGTCTGTAGATTTCCCTCATCCTTGCCAGTTGTCATGTTTTCTTTTCATCCCAAACCATATTCTAAATGTCCATTCAACAAAATATTATACGTGAGATCATAAACAGATCTATCAGAAAAATGAGTTAACGTCATTCTACAAAAACTATCAGTCCCCAATAGATGTTCTTTCTTATTTCATTTGATTGCTTTGGGGCTTCACAATAGCAGGGACGTCCCAGGGGGAAATGCTTCTGTAGCACTTGCTAGACATATTTAACCTTCTTTTGACTGCCTCTTGTGGAATCTATTATTGCTACATGGGGAAGACTATGACTAGCATTTCTCTATGTATAAACCACTTAATAGCCATGACCTCAGAGTGGCTTTCAGGGCTTACTAACCTGTGACTAACTCAAAGAACAAGGTAAGTGAAGGGGTATTAAAGAATCACAAAGACATATGAGTCCTTCTGCAAATGATTCTGTCTATTGACCATCTATGAGGGACTAACCAAGATCATTTAAATTGAAAACTAAAGAGAATGAGAAACTAGATGGGCAATGGCATTACAGAAACTTGGCTCTTCCTTTGCTAAGGAAGGAAAAGCAGACACAAGAGGGCACTTGAGCCCATAATCATTTTAGAAGCAAAATCGTTGAAATTCTCTGAACTCTCTACCTCACACCTTGGGTCCCAACCACAGACCAGGAACCTGGTTGTTAAAGGAATTAAAACTCACTATTACAAAAGGGAAAATATTAAATGGGCTGCTTTTAAGTTTCACACAATAATGCAATATGTATCCGGGCAACATTGATGTTGGGATTGGTATTAGAACAGAAATTTGGTCTTTGTCCCATGGAAGAACTTTATGACCACCTCTTAATCACACAACATGATAGAGGTCATGAGGAGAGCTCAGTTTACAAGTAACCCCACAGCTTTTTTTTTTTTTTTTTTTCTGCCTGTAGTTTCAAAATAGCCCTCCCCAAGAAGAATAAGCAAAGCTGATGTCAGAGAAATCAAATTAGTTAGTTTGCGTTTTGTTTCCCTCCACTCAAGAAATAATGATGACACACTACAAAAATGCTGCTTTCAAACCTGCCTGGATTTCCCAGGTTCTTTTAAAGTACCTCATGGAAAGAAACAGAGAAGACAAATGTAAAACTGCACTAGTTTTTTGGATGCTAGTTTGTTTGTTTTTATCAGTTAAAACCTCACTTAGGTACCTGAACTTTTCCAGTTTAAGTGCACCATGTATAACATACATTGGTAAATAAGAAACTCACCACCTTAAAAACTAAGCATAATTTTTCTCTCATATTTAATTCTTTGTTAATCTCTACATTTCATTGGAGCCATGTCTATATAAATGAAATAATGGCACAATCAGTGTGGAGATTTGGGCTGCCGGTTCATAATATTTAATCCAGCTATGTAACATCAATTTTCAGTTTGTTACCATCTTCTCTATATTATAGGTGTTGGGGTAGTTAAGTTTATGTGTCAACTTGGCTGGGCCTGGTTGAATGGGTGGGCAGCTGGATGTAGTATCCCCCATGACTAAACTGGCAATCAACTCCATGGTGGAATCTACTGTGAGCAGCTGAGTAGCTGCCTTAGGGATATGGTCTGCCTCCTGTATATAAGGAGAAGCCTTGGGGAATGGTCTCTGGCTTATGGCATGCTTGAAATCTGCATGTGGCTGAGTTGTTGTTCAGTAGCCTGCCATGTTCTGCTGACCTTGCGACTTTCAATGGAATTGAATTAATGTCCTGGTGGTTTAGAGCCTAAGGCATTTGACTGCTAACCAGAAGGCAGGTGGTTCAAACCCACCAGCCACTCCTTGGAAGGAAGGTTGGGAAATCTACTTCTATAGTGATAGCACCTCAGAAACCCAAGGAGGGGTGGCTATGAGTTGGATCTGACTTGAAGGCAGTGAGTTTGGTTTGTTTTTTTTGGTGTGGTTTGGTAATATTGGAACTGTGCCTTTTTACTTGTCAACCTTGGGCTTGCCAGTCCCGCAGCCAGTAGTTATCTGAATGAAGAAAAGCCTCTAGCTTCAGAGGGCCAGGAGCAGGAGGCAGAACTGAAACCCAAGGTTGAGAGGCTTTCACCCAGCCCCTAGAGCCTGGCACTTTGAACTCAGACTTAAAGCCTCCAAATTGTAAGAATAAACTCCTCTTTGTTAAGGCCATCCCACATGTGGTATTTTCTTGACAGAGTGGCATGAGGTAACCAAAACATGTGAAAAATGAGGCCTAAATGTTTATAATGTTGGGAAATTTGGCAGCGATTATGGGTGATGGTTGCACAACATGATTAATACAACTAATATCACAAATTGTACACCTGATAAGTGTTGAATTGGCAAATGTTGTGTTATATATATTTTGACAGTAATTGAAAATAATGATAATAAAGCCTAAAAATCTCAAGACTTGTTCAGGATCACACAACTGGAAAAGAATAGGGCTAGTATTTGAACCGAGGTAGCTCGCAACTTCTGATTAAGCTATCCTGCCTCCCCAAGCAGAAATAAGACAGATTATAATACATACTGTGCTTTAATAGCTGAAAGAAAGATAGTAACATTGACAAAAACAGAGAAGGTCCCAAGATTTTGTTTTGAGGGAAAACATAATGAGTTGCATGTTTAGATCTGTTAACTCCTATGGAGATCCTTAGTAAATAGCTGGGAGGGGTAGGGCAGGGCTCATGATAGGAATACAGTAAATGCCAAACTCTGCTGATGTGTGTTGTTATCAAATTACAAAAAGTGTCACGTTGAATTATCTGAAGGCACATAATGGGTTTGATTCAAACTTTTCATTATTAAGATAATTTGGGGCACTATATAATAAAAATTTGCATTTTCAAAAACAAACCTCTCAGTATTCACAAAGATTTGAAAAAACATAAAATACAAGGAAGCAAAAACATTATTGGCTTTGCAAATAATCACAATGATCGGAATATGAAACGATAATGAAAAATTACTTCTGAAATTCACAAAAATATCTAAGGGCTTAAAAAATCAACAGAGAGATGCAAAAATCTTCAACAAAATCCTAGCCAATAGACTCCAACAGCATATCAAGGAAATCATTCATCATGACCAAGTGGGGTTCATACCAGGTATGCA
>NW_006921695.1:7526860-7547266 GCF_000298275.1 Orycteropus afer afer | reverse complement strand
ATGTCTGCAGCTGTTTCTCTTCAATTTGAGTGGTGCCACATCAGCAAATGGAGGTCTCGAAAGCTTTACCTTATCCATATGAGTAAGGCTGGGTTTACTCAGATGATGCAGTCTTTCCCAGTCCTATTTTGAGAGCCTTCTAACCTAACCGGACTATTCATAAAATTGCATGGTAATATATCAAACAGGTTTTCCCTGGCCAATTCTTTGAGAAGTGGATGGCCTTTTTCTTCTTCCTAGTCTGTCTCAGTCTGTAAGCTGGGCTGATACCTGTGCTCCATGTGCATCCCTCTGGGTTTGAAACACCAGTGGCTCAGCCCCAAAACTCACATCAACACATCACCATGGTAGAACAAACTGACAGACATATTTCTCTCCCTGTTGGAAACCTCTCATACCACTCTTCCCTGGGTCCCTGTGGCTGACTCCTTCTCTGTCTGGGTTCCTGGGCATTTTAATTCCCTTTCTCCTGCTCTCCTGTCCTGATGCTTTGGGCGTGCCTGAGTTCCCTCTCCTCACCTGGACACCTGTGGCTGACTGCTCCTCTGTCCTGGTTCCTGGCTTTTAATCCCCTTTCTCCTGCTTTCCCACCCTGCTGCTTTGGACATGTCTGGGTTCTCTCTCTTCACCGGGACCCCTGTGGCTGACGAGTAATGACTGGAATCTTAAAAGCTTGCAAGCTGCCATCTAGATACAACGATGAGTCTCTCATCATCCAGAGAAAAGAAGAATGAAGAAAACAAAAAATTCATGGAAACAATTAGTCCTAGCACCTGATACACCATCTGATCTGTAGCCTATATGACTATGAGACCAGAAGAACTAGATGGTGCCCGGCTACTACTGTCAACCATTTGGAAACTTGGAAGGGGATCTGTGTAGGAGATCCTGGATAGAGAGGGAGAACAATGTGGAACAAATCTCAAAATCATTTGAAGAAAAAAAAAAGGGAGGACCAGGTTTGGTGGTCTGATAGAGCCTGGTGGAACCACTGAGACTATGGCCCCTAGCTGCCCTTCAGGTCTGGAATTGAACCTACACCTGTGGCTTCCAGCCAAGCAAAAGACAGGCATATGAGTTGAACATTTACCTGAGGTAGATACACTCCTTGGAGAGAACAATCAAGGGAGAAAGAAGGGCTGCTTATGCACAGGGAGACAGTTCAGTGGGCAGGATTGCATGGAGGGATGGACACAGGGAAATAACTATCAGGAGGAAATAGGAGGAGAGCTGTTGTATTGTGGTAAATTGTGGTTAATGTCATGAGAGAAAGTGTATGTGAACTCCTGTATTGAAAGTGAATTTTCTCTGTAAATTTTCACCTAAATCACAATAAAAAAAAAAGAAGTGAGAAAAAAAAAAGTCTTTACCCAGTACATATCTAATGGTATGCCCAGGATGTTTTGAATGCATATAGGGGCCTGAGATGGGAAAGTCAGAGTGGCCACTTGAGGAGTTTAATCTTGTAAGGAAAAATACAAACTGGAAATAAGAGATTTTGGTTCTTCCTGTTGAGAATAAGTGAAGGGGCTCCCCTTCTCCCTTGTTCTTTCAGAATTCACTTTAGTTAACTTGTAGTTGTAAATTGTTCTGCATCTTTGAAAATCTAAAACTCACTTCTATCAAGTGGATTCCACATTTTCCAAGAGTGTAAGTCTTTACAGAAACAGACTGCCTCATCTTTCTTCCAAACAGCAGCTAGTGGGTTCAAACAACTGACATTCTGGTTAGCAGCTAACCCCCAGACCAAAAGACTGAAGGTGGGGAAAAAAAGCCCACTGCCATCAAATCATTTCTGACTCATACTGACCCTTATTGGGTTTCTAAGGCTATAAATCTTCACAGACGCAGACTGCCTTATCTTCCTCCAGCAGAGCAGCTGGTTGGTTTGAACTGCTGACTTGCTGGTTAGCAGCCAAATGTCTTACCCACTAGACCACCAGGGCTCACTAGAGCTGTATATAAATCTAAGAGTTATCCTCAAAGATTTGGTAGATGTCCCTTTGAAATGTAACTTTGGGTGACTTTCATCTACTTTCTTATTTCCTGGAAGGAGATTAGCATACTTCAGGCATCCTGCCATAATGATACTGGAAAAGTAATAACTTTATTTGAAACATGGGTAGAGTTGGTTGTTTCCACTTAAGCATGTAAAGGGCTGAATTCCTTTCTGTCTCTGTAATCTCTTTAGGGGATTGCCTATGATGCATCACATTCTGTTTTAATGCTTATTCAATAATAAAATATTTTTTCTCTTCTTTTGTTGTGATGTAGTTTTCTGGGCTCAGAGTAGATTTTGTTTTTAGTAACTTTTCCCCATCACTCTTAAGTGAGTCTTTTAAACAAGCCTTGATCAGGAGAGAAGATATGACAAAGGGGAGCACTCCAAGCATATAGAGAAATTTGTGCAAAAGCAGAGTAGTGAACAAAAGCTCAGGGAGAAAAGACAAATAGATCAATTTGAATGGAATACAAGAATGAGAAGGAAGCAAGAACTAAAGATGGACAATGGCAGGGGTCTGATTAAAAAACAGAAACAGCATACCTGAAAGTTTATTCTTTGTCTGAAGTGCTGCCAGGGTTCTAGAAGGATTTTCAAAAAGGTAGTGAGGTATTCACATTTACACTTCAGAATATGGTTTGGCTGGAATGTGTAGAATAATTTAGAAGGGAGGTTAGGTCAGAGGAAAGGAAACACTTTAGAAAGCTAAGAGAAATATGAAGGGTCTGAACAATAGGCTAGAGAAAAGAAAATGCATTCTAGATATATTAAGGAGCTAAAAATATCAAAACTCAGATACCAATTAGAGAATCATGGAGAGGAAGAAGTGAAGAAGTATGCTGGGTTTTGCCTTGGGAGAGTGAATGGTGCCATTTTCAAAGGAATGATATAGTATAGGAAGAGTGGTGTGGGGAGTGTGTGGCCATATTCTATATTATTCCTTTCTGTCTCTGTAATCTCTTTAGGGGATTGCCTATGATGCATCACATTCTGTTTTAATGCTTATTCAATAATAAAATATTTTTTCTCTTCTTTTGTTGTGATGTAGTTTTCTGGGCTCAGAGTAGATTTTGTTTTTAGTAACTCCTCACATCAATTACAACTCATAGTGACATTATTTTCAACAAGAACCAAATGCTTCTGGGCTTGTGCCATCCTCACAAATCATTGCTATGCTTGAATTCATCATTGCAGTTACTGTGTCAATCCATGTTATTGAGGATCTTTTTTTTCAATGACCTTCTTCTTCACCGAGCATGCTATCCTTCCCTAGGACTGGGCCCTCCTGATAATATGACCAAAGTACATCAGATGAAGCCTCATCATCCTTTCTTCTAAGTACAACAACCAAGAACACAACAACAAAAATACAATAGAATGGCACCAATAAATTCATACCAATCACTAATTCCACTCAATATGAATGGACTAAATACACCAGTCAAGAGAAAGAGAGTGGCACATTGTATAAGAAAGGAAGACCCAGCAATATGCTGCCTACAAGAGAGCCACATTAGACATAAATATAAAAATAAATTAAAAATCAAGAGGTATAAAAAATATATCAAGCTAATGTCAACCAAAAAAGAGCAGGAATGGCTATATTAATTTCTGATAAAATAGATTTCAAGGTGAAAACCAGCATAAGGGACAAAGAAGGACACTATATGATGTTAAAATGGTCAACTGACCAAGAGAATATTACCATAATAAATATCTATACACTCAATGGAAGAGCTATAAAATACATTAGCAGATATTAATTGAATTGAAAAGAAAAATAAACAACTCTACAATAGTAGTAGGAGACTTTAACATACCACTCAAAGAAGCAAAGAACAACTAGATAAAAACTCAACAATGAGACAGAAGAACTGAACAGCATAACCAACCAACTTGACCTTATAAACATATATACAGCACTCCACTCAACAAAAGCACAATATATATTCTTCCCCACTGCACATGGATCATTCTCCAGAAAAATCGATATATTAGGCCATAAACAAGCCTGAATAATGTTGTTTTTTTTTTTCTTTTTTTCTTTTTGCAGTGTTCTCTCCCCTCACCTCCTACCCCTGGTAACCAGCAAAGAAAGTTTCCTTTTATATAAAACCTTTCCTTGACTTTTTACAATAATGAACTAATATAGTATTTGTCCTTTTGTGATTGACTAATTTCACTCAGCATAATGTCCTCCAAGTTCATCCATATTATGAGGTTTTTTAAAGATTCTACATTATTCTTTAGTGTTGCATGGTATTCCATTGTGTACCATAGTTTGGTTATCCATTCTTCTGTTGATGGCCATCTAGTTTATTTCCATCTTTTTGCTATTGTAAATAGTGCTGCAATGAACATGGATGTGCATATATCTGTTTTTGTTCTGGCTTTCAATTCTTTAGGATATATACCTAGTAATGGGATTGCTGGATCAAATGATATTTCTAATTCCAACTTTTTAAGGAATCACCATAGCACTTTGCACAGTGGTTGTATCATCTGACAGTCCCACCAGCAGTGTATGGGAGTCTGAATCTCTCCACATCCTTGCCAACATTTGTTATTTTCTGTCTTGTTGAACTTTAATGTTAGTACTGGGGCAAGATGGTATCTCATTTTGTTTTGATTTGCATCTCTCTAACAAGCCTCAATAAATTTAAAAACATTGAAATACTACAAAGCATCTTTTCAGATGACAATGCTACAAAATTAGAAATTAATAATAGGAAGATCAAGGAAAAATATCAAACGTGTGAAAACTGAATAATACACAGCTCAAAAATGAGTAACAGAAGAAATAAAGTACGAAATAAAGAAATTCCTAGAAACAAATGAGAATGAAACTACAACTTACCAAAATCTTTGGGATACAGAAAAAGCAATACTCAGAGGTCAGTTGATAAAAATAAATGCACACATCAAAAAGAAAAGAAAGAATAAAAGTCAACATTTTAACTCAACAACACCAACAATTAGAAAAGGAGCAACAAAAGAAATCTGCAGTATCCAGAAGTAAAGAAATAGTAAAGATCAGTGCAGAAATAAATGAAGCAGAAAACAAAGAAACAATACAGAAAATCAGCAAAACAAGATGCTGGTTCTTTGAAAATATTAACAAAATTGACAAACCACTGGCAAATTTAACAAAGGAAAAGAAAGAGAAGATGCAAATAACAAACAATAAATGAAAAGGGTCACATCACAACAGAACCAACTGAAATTAAAAAGATAGTAACAGAATACCATGAAGAACTGTACTCCAATGGGTTTGAGAACCTAGAAGAGATGGACAAGTTTCTAAAATCACAAGACCTACCTAAACTAATCCAGTCTGAGATAGAATAGTTGAACAGAACCATAAGAAAAGAAAAAATTGAGCAAGGCATAACAAAACTCCCCACCAAAAAAAAAAAAAAAATCTGGCCCAGATGGCTTCACTGGAGAATTTTAACAAATGTTCAGGGAAGAGCTGACATCTATACTGCTCAAACTATTCCAGAACATAGAAAAAGTTGGAATACTCCCAAATTCACTCTATGAATCAAGACTAACACTGATACCAAAAGCAGGCAAAGGCACCACAAAAAAGGAAAACTACAGACCAATATCCTTCATGAATATAGACACAATAATCATCAATAAAATTGTAGCCAATAGAATCCAAAAACATATTTAAAAAAATAATACGACTTCCGGGGCGGCCCCGGTGGGCCCGTGTGAGGGCCGCCGCCAGGAGCAGCTCAAACTCCTGGTGGTGCTTCTTCGCTGCCCACCAGGTCCCCACGCTGGGCCGCAGCCCCTCCCTGCCATTCGAAGGCCTCCGGGCCGCGCAGGCCTGTTGCCCAGATATGTCTGATCCTGGAGGGGAACGCCTGCTTGTGTCCCACCCATGCCACAAAGCATGCCAGGCCTGGGAGTGCCCCCCAGAGCTGCTTACACCACCTGCAAAGCCAGACCTCACACGGTACTAAGCTCACAGCACTCCAAGGGGGAAGATGGCCCAGTCTGGAACACGCCCTGAGCAGCTGCCCCTGACCCCTCAGCCAAACAGCAAGGAATCATGAGCAGCCTGAGAAGCCAGGGGCAGGTAGCCGCCAGGACCGCCCAGCCTCACTCCCGCCTTGCCTACAAGATGTGGCCAGTCCTTGTGCTTGTCTGGGTCTCCTGCTTGGCCTTCTCTGAATGCCAGGCAGCATCAAATTCTTCAGGGCACTTGGTCCCTAACAACAGACACATGGAGTCCTTCTGTCAGGAACAGCACATCAAGGGAAACGGCTACCAGACTGGCTGGGAATAAAATGCCTGAAAGAAAAACCACGCTGATACAGTCCACTGACACGGTAACCACAGGGACTCAGGTAGCCAACCCTAACTCTACCAAAATCACAGCAGAGACAATGAACAGGACAGAGGTGGCTGTGACTGACCTCATGGCCTCCAGAACCTCTGCGGGCCCTGCATCATCCGTCCCCACATCTGCCTCACAAACTCTGCCCGTGGTGGCCTCCAGGCATTCATCTCTCAGCACACTACGCACACATGCTAGGGAGCAGCACAGTGCCAGGGAGCAGCACAGTGCCAGGAACAACAGCGGTGACAAGGGCAGCACCTAGGGCTGAGAGTGTGGCTGCAGCCATGCGAAGTGCACATGGCATGCCCAGCCCACCCAGGACCACAGTGGGTAACTCCACAGCACACCTCATGCCCACAAGCTCCCAGGTACCTAACACATCTGCACAAGGTCCCACCCCCCAGGCACCCACGGACTAGCCTGTGGTCAACACGGCAGCTAGGTCCACACCTATCCTTTCAGAAACAACCTCCATGTCCACCTCTGTCCCCCCTGTGGCTTCAGTGTCTGTGACACAGGCAGCCACAACCAAGGCACAAGCAAAGGAGCCAATTGCCAGCACAGCACCAGTGCCTTATGCCAGCCCAACCCCCACAGCGGTGGCCACATCCCCCACAACACAGACACAGCCAGACCTTACACTGTCTGCCCAGGTGGCCACGGGGCCAATTAGGACCCCGACCCCAGAGTGGGTGGGGATGGAAGCCATACTGGGTACTACTCCTGCTGGGTCCACCCTCGGGAGCTCAGCAGATACCAAGATGCCAGCCACAGGCCTGAATCAGCTCAGCACCCAAGGTCAGGACCTGGTGGTCACCGCCAGGCCCCTGGCTCTGTCCCTGAGCTTCCTCCTGGCGCTGCTTGTTCTCGGAGTGACTCTCTTCATCACCATCCTGGTTTTGTTTGCCTTGCAAGCCTAGGAGAGCTACAGGAAGAAGGACTACACCAGGTGGACTATTTAATCAACGGAATGTACGCAGACTCAGAAATGTGAGCCTGGGAGGCCGCCCACTGCTTCTCCGAGTGTGGGCCATGCTGGCTGTCCTGTCCTCCTTCCATTCTGCCTCTGAGCCCAAACCAAGTGTTTCCAGGTTCTCAGTGCCAATTAGGACACATGCCAGATGCTCACACGTAGCCACCTTGTAGTTGGTTCCACAATCACTAAAGAGTTGCTGCTTTTTTCGTAAAAATAATAATAATAATAATAATAATACCTCGTGACCAAGTAGAATTTGCACCAGGTATGCAAGGATAGTTCAACATCAGAAAAGCAATCAATGTATGTACATACAAATAAAACAAAAGAAAAGAACCTTGTGATCATATCAATTGATGCAGAAAAGGCATTTGATAAAATGCAACATACATTCTTGTTCAAAACTCTCAGCAAAATAGGAATAGAAGGAAAAATCTTCCGCACAATAAAGGGCATATATGCAAAACAAACAGCCAACATTATTCTCAATGGAGAAAGACTCTAAGGATTCCCCTGTGAATGGGAACCAGACAAAGATGCCCACTATCAGCACTTCTATTTAACATTGTATTGGACATCCTAGCCAGGTCAATAAGGCAAGAAAGAGAAATAAAAGACACCCAAATTGGCAAAGAAGTAAAGATGTCTCTGTTCTAGATGGCATTACCCTTTACATAGAAACCCAAGAGACTCAGCAAGAAATTTACTGGAACTAATAAAAAGTTTCAGCAAAGTGGCAAGTTACAAGATCAACATAGAAAAATCAGTTGGATTCCTCTCCATCAACAAAGAGACCTCTGAAAAGGAAATAAGAAAACAATACCATTTACAATACCCACCAAAAAAAAAAAAAAAACCACTCACTGCCATCAAGTCGATTAGACTCATAGCAACCCTTCCTTGGGTTTCCAAGATGGTATCTCTATGGAAGTATATTGCCCAATCTTCCTTCTAAGGAGTAGCTAGTGGGGTTTATACTTAGGAATAAATATTACCAGAGACATGAAACACCTACACAAAGAAAACTACTACAAGAAACTACAAGAGATCTCCATAATTGGAAGAGCATCTCATGTTCATGGATAGGAAGATGGAATATTGTGAAAATGTAAATACTACCCAAGGCAATCTATACATTCAATGCAATCCCAATCCAGATTCCATCAACATTCTTTAAAGACAAGGAAAAACCACTCGCTAAATTCATATGGAAAGGGAAGAGACCTCAGATAAGCAAACCACTGCTGAAGAAGAAAAGCAAAGTAGGAGGCCTCGTATTCCCGGATCTCAAAACCCACTATACAGCCACAGTAGTCAAAGTGTGGTATTGGTACAATGATAGACAAATAGACCAATGCAACAGAATCAAAAACCCAGAGATACATCCATCCATCTACGGACAGCTGATTTTGACAAAGGACCAAAACTCATCAGAAGGGAGAGAGAGAGCTTCTTTAAGAAATGGTGCTGGCAACATTGGTTATTCACTTGTAGCAAAAGGAAACTCACCCATACCTCACCCCATACCCAAAAGCGAACTCAAGTTGGATCAAAGACTTATATGTAAAACTCAAAACTGTAAGGTTCATCAAAGATAAAATAGGGGCAAATCAAGGGGCCCTATCTATGGCATAAATGGACTATCAAACATAATCCAAGATGCACAAGCAGTGAAAGAAAAACTAGATGACTTGGACCTTTTAAAAAGTAAATTCTTATGTGTATCAAAAGACTTCTCCAAAGGAGTAAAAAGAGAACATACAGATTGGGAAAAAAATATTTGGCTATGACATATCTGACAAGGGACTTATCTCTAAAATGTATAGAAAACTTCAACACCTCAACACCAAGAAGACAAACAATCCAATTAAAAAATGAGCAGAGGCCATGAGCAGACACTTCACTAAAGAAGATGAGGAAATGCTCATGATCATTAGCTATTGGAGAGGTGCAAATCAAAATAACAATGAGATAGCATCTCACCCCAGCAATAATAGCAAAGTTAAACAGGACAAAAATAACAAATGCTGGCAAAGTTGTGGAGAGAATGGAACTCTCTACATTGCTGGTGGTATTATAAAATGGGACAGCCACTGTGGTATAGCATTTCCTTAAAATTTTGAAAATAGAGAGTTGGAGGTAAGATGGTGGAATAGGCAAACAAACTACACAGGCACTCTTCAACAAAGAAAAGTGGAACCAATTAACACAGATACAGAAGATAATCCTGGAGCCCTGAGCTTTGAAAGGAAGGATACAGAAGTGGACTAAACTCCAAGTAGTGCATGAAAAAACCGAAAAAGGAGACATGCAGAGCTATACTCTGTCAGTGATCCTGACAGCCCAGAGAGCTTGGATATTTCCAAGTGGCGTTAAACCAAATTGGGACCTCTGGTGGCGTACTGCCTAAGGCATTTGGCTGCTAACCAGAAGGCTGGCAGTTCAAACCCTCCAGCCACTCCTTGGAAGGAATACTGGGCAATCTACTTCCATCGTGATACTGCCTCAGAAACCCAAGGAAGAAATCCATCAAACCCCAAACAGGATAGATCCCAAAAGAAAATCGCCAAGATATATCATCATCAAACCCACCTAAACCAAAGACAAAGAAAGAATCCTGAAAACTGCATGGGGAAAATGAAAAGTTACCCACAAAGGACAACCAATAAAAATAAGCTGTAATTTCTCAGCAGAAACCATGCAGGCGAGAAGGCAATTGAATGGTATATATATATATATAAAACCCTGAAAGATAAAATTTTCCAACCAATAGTTATATACCCAGCAGAATTGTCCCTCAAATATGATGGTGAAATTAGGAGATTTCCAGATAAGAAGAAATTAAGGGAATTTTTTAAAACCAGACCAACCTTACAAGAGATGCTAAAGGGAGTCCTTTGAACAGATAAACAATAATAGCAAATAACAACCAACCATTAATACACAAGATGATATAACTCAGAAACCAACACAACTATGGATGTATCCAAATAAAGAAGCTTACAAGATTGTAAACAGGGAATCAGAGACATCAATTGGCAAATGAGGACAACTACAAACCAAAAGGAGAAAAAAAAAAAATGTAGTTGCAGAACTGCTAAATGGTAAGGAAGTCAAGAGAGTTGCAAGATAGAATGCATTATTGTAAATTCAGGGAGAAAATTATATATCAAAGGGTAATCTCAAACAAAAATGATAAATCTTCACATCATAATAAAAGAGAGGACAAGCACAAATATTTAGCAAATACTAAAACAACAGCAACAAAGGAAATGATAACATGATTCATAAACATAATGAGCTCAGCACAGAAAATAATATGGAACAAAGAAACAAGGAACACTATGAAAAAACACATAACAAAACGATAGCAACAAATTCATATTTGTCAGTAATTACACTGAATGTGAATGGATTAAATGCACCACTCAAGAGAGAGAGATGCAGAATGGTTAAGAAGACATAACCCATCAATATGATGTCTACAAGAGACACACCTTAGAGACAAAGACAAAAATAGACTAAAAATCAAAGGTTGGAAAAGATCTATCAAGCTAATGGTAACCAAAAAAGAGCAGGAGTGGCAATATTAGTTTCTGATAAAACTGACTTTAAGACAAAAACCACCATAAAAGACAGTGTAATTATTGACAAGTATTAATTGGTTGCTGTCATTTTGTAGTGCTTAAGGCATTTGAGTCACCCACCACTCCTCCGATGGAAGATTGGACCATCTACTTCTGTAGTGATACTGCCTCAGAAATCTAAGGAGGGATTGCTATGAGTCGGATCCAACTCGATGGCAGTGAGTTTTGAGTTTTAGTCATTTTGTTACATGTTTTTTCATGTGTTCCAAAATGCACAAAGAGCAGAAGATAAACTAGATGAATGAGACCTTCTAAAAATTGAATTTTTATGTGCTTCCAAAGATTTCTCCAAAAGAGTCAAAAGAGAACCTACATATTGGGAAAAAATATTTGGCAGTGACATATCTGACAAGGGACTTTCTCAAGAATTTGCAGAAAACTCCACCAGGTCAACAACAAAAAGACAAATAATCCAATTCAAAAATGGGCATAGACATGAATAGTCACTTCACCAAAGAGGATATTCAGGTGGCCAACAAACATATGAAGAAATGCTCATGATCATTAGACACTAGAGAGATACCAATCAAAACAACAATGAGATACCATCTTGCCCCAGCACTAGTAGCAAAGTTCAACAAGACAGAAAATAACAAATGCCGGTGAGGATGTGGAGAGTTTAGGACTCTCATACACAGTTGGTGGGACTGTCAAATGATACAACCACTGTGGAAAGCAGCATGGCAATTCCTTAAAATGTTGGAATTAGAAATACCATTTGACTCAGCAATTCTATTACTACGCATATATCCTAAAGAAGTGTGAGCCAGAACAAGAACAGATATATGCACACCCATGTTCATTGCAGTATTATTTACAATAGCAAAAGGAAGGAAACAACCTAGGTGCCGATCAACAGAAAAATGGATAACAAAACTATGATACATACACACAATGGAATACTGTGCAACCATAAAGAATAATACAAAATCTACAAAACACCACATATTGTGGATGAACTTGGAGGACATTATGCTGAGTGAAATAAGTCAATCACAGAAGGAAAAATATCATATTAGTCTGTTATTGTAAAAAATCAAGGAAAGGTTTACATATGGAAGGAAATTTTCTTTTTTGGTTACCAGGTGTGGGAGTTGAGGGGAGGGAACACTGCTAGATAGGTAGAGACAAGTACTGATTTAGGTGAAGAGAAGGGCAATGTACCAAATATATATGATCAATGTGGTGACATTGAGGAAGAAGAAGACATAGAGAGGTGCATGGGAGGTATAGACAACAAAGATGAACACTTTTGCACAAACAGTACTGCATTGTCAGTGAAGGCAAACATTGGTCTATGGGTTTATAAATGGGTGGACAGGCTGAACTATTAGGTATGTCTACGCAGGGGGAGGGAGCTCTGGTAGCATAGTGGCTAAGGCACTTGACTGCTAACCAGAAGGCTGGCGGTTCAAACCCACCAGCCACTCCTCGGAAGGAAGGTTGGGCAATCCTACTTCCGTAGTGATACTGCCTCGGAAACCCAAGGAGGGGTTGCTATGAGTCGGGGCCGACTCGATGGCAAATAACAACAACAACAACATGCAGGGGGAAGTGTGCCCATGACCATGTATAAGGTTGGCAGACAATGTTTCTACAAGTGTATTTGTATATTCTGTAAGAATTCCCAGGTATATAATAGAGCTGACAAGGGACAAGGTTGTAGTCACTTCTTGGCCACAACCAGCTACCCAGAGTGAGCTAGTAGTTGGACCTGTGGGCTCAGGACCATAGTCACAGGGGACATTAAACTCAATTGGCATAACATACTACCCAAAACATTGTTCTGCATCCTAGTTTGTTGAGTAGTGACTAGGATCTTTAAAGCTTGCAAACAACCATCTAGATGCAACAATGGGTCTCTCCTTTCCAGGCAAAGAAGAATTAAGAAAAACAAAGACTCATGGAAACAATTAGTCCAAACAACTGGTACACCATGTGATCCTCAACCTATACGACTATAAGACCAGAAGAACTAGACAGTGCCCAGCTACCACTGTCAACCACTCAGAGGGAGATCCTGGATAGAGTGGGAGAACAATGTGGACCAAAATTAAAAATCATTAAAGAAAAAAAAAAAGGGAGATGGGACCAGGTTTGCTGGTCTGATAGAATCTAATGGAACCACTGAGACGACGGCTGCTAGCTGCCCTTCAGGTCTGGAATTGAACCCACTCCTGTGGCTTCTAGCCAAACAAAAGGCATATGAGGTAAACATTTACACTAGGTAGATACACTCCTTGGAGAGATCAATCATGGAAGAATAGAAGGGCTGTGTATGTATAGGGAGATAGCTCAGGGGGCAGTGTATGGAGGGAAGGACACAGGGAAGAGGTAACTATGGGGAGGAAATGGGAGGGGAGCTGTTGCACTGTGGAAAATTGCAGTCAATATCATGAGACAAAATGTGTGTGAGCTCTTATACGGAAAGTATATTTGCTCTGTAAACTTTCATCCAAATCACAATAAAAGTTTATAAAAAATGAAAATAGAAATACCATTTGATCCAGCAATTCCATTATTAGGAATATATGCTAAAGAGGTGAGAGATAGGACACAAATAGACATATACACACCCATGTTCATCACAGCACAATTCACTAGAGCAAAGAGATTGAAACAACCTAAATGCCCAGAAATCTATGGTATGTACATTTGTACAATGGAATGCTATGTAACATTAAAGAATAATGAAGAATACATGAATCATTACACAACATGGATGAATTTGAAAGATATTGTGCTGAGTGAAATAAGTCAATCACAGAAGGACAAATATTGTATGAGTCCATTATTGTAAAAAAGTTAAGGAAAGGTTTACTCAGGGAAGAAAATTCACATTGTTGGTTACCGGAAATGGAAGGGAAAGAGAAGGAAAATTTCAGACTAACTGGGGTCACATGTTGATTTGGGTGTGGGGAGGGGTGGTATAGAAAGAGTCTGTGATCAGCATGGAGACATGGACAACGGAAGCAAATTCTATTACATGCCCAGTACTGCATTACCAGTGGCACCAAACACTAGGCTATGGGTGAATGCACAGACAGGTGAGAAGTTCAGGTGGGGATAGGCAAACAAGAATATACCCAAGACCCAGGATAGATTTTGTTGAAGATAGTCTTACCTATGTACTTGTGCTGCAAAATTATCCACATATAGTACAGAAGAAACAGAGGACAGGGTTGCAGTAGCTTCACAGAGACAAGCAAATACCTTGAGGGACTGGACCTGAAGGCTTGGGACCATAGTCTCAGGGAACATCATGCTCAATTGGCACAACACAGTACATAAAAATCTTGTTCCACAACCTACTTAGGTGAGTAGCAACTTGGGTCTTAAAAACTTTCAAGTGGCCATCTAAGATGTAACTATTGGTCTCCTCTTGTCTGGAGCAAAGAAGAGTGAAGAAAATCAGTCATTTGGACACAATTAGTCCACCAAAGAGATGATGGACCACAAGGACCTCAGCCTTCAGGAACCTAAGACCAGAAGAAGTAGATGGAGGTCAGCTACCAATGGCAGCCACTTGGAAAGGGATCAAAATTGGAGATTCTGGTTAGAGGGGGAGGAAAATTGTGGAACAAAATTCAAAAACACAAATATGACCAGAATTGCTAGTTGATAGAGAATGGTGCAACCCCAAGACTATGGCCTTGGGTTATCCTTCAGGCCTGGAAATGGACTAAATTCTGTGGGCTGGCTCTCAGTCAAACAGTAGGAAGGCCTACAAGCAGGGCACCTACCCTAGAGAGATGCACCCCTTACATCAGTCAGCCATGAGACACCATAGGGATAGCATTCACATGGAGGGAAAGCTGGACAGACAGGAATGCATAGATGAGAAGGGTACACAGAGAGGGTAGTCATAGTGAAGAGTAGGGAGAAGAGTTTTTATGATTGGGTATTGTCATCAGGGTCATGAAATCAAATGTGCATGAACTGCTGAGAGTAAAATAAATCTGCTTTGTAAATTTGCACCCAAACCACGATTTAAAAAATAATAATAACAAAAAAGAGGTCTTTTGCAACAGATTTTCCAGTATAATGTATAGTTTTACTTCTGACTGTTGTTCCCATGAGTATTGTTTGTGGATCCAATTAAAATAAAATCCTTAACAACTTCAGTATTTTCTCCATTTATCTTGATGTTGCTTATTAGTCCAATTGTGACGATTTTTGTTTTCTTCATGTTCAGGTGTAAGCATGCAGAACACTATGTAGTCTGTGATCTACATCAGTGTTTCAAATCCTCCTCACTTTCAGCAAGCAGGGTTGTTTCATGTGCATATAGCTTGTTGCTAATGAATCTTCCTCTGATCCTGATGGGACTTTCTTCTTCATATAGTCCAACTTATCAGATATTTGTTCAGCATATAGATTGAATAAGTATAGTGAATGAATACCCTGATACACACTTTCCTGAATTTTAAACCATGCAGTATCATCTTGTTCTGTTCAAATGACTGCTTCTTGGTTTATGAACAAATTCCTCATGAGCACTATTAAATGTCCTGGAATTCCTATTCTTCACAATGTTATCAATAATTTGTTATGATCAACAAAATGAAATGTCTTTGCATAGTCAATAAAACACAAATAAACATCTTTCTGGTATTTCCTGTTTGCAGCCAAGATCCATCTGACATTAGCAATGATATCCTGTGTTCCATATCCTCTTCTGTGTCTGGCTTGAATTTCTGGTAGTCCCCTGACCATGTAGTGCTGCTACTGTTTTTTAATCATCTTCAGCAAAATTTTACTTGTGTGGGATATTAATGATATTGTTCAATAATTGCTACATTCTGTATGATCACCCTCCTTTGGAATGGACAGAAACATGGATCTATTCCATTTGGTTGGCCATGGAGTTGTCTTCCAAATTTCTTGGCATAGAGGAGTGAGCCTTTCCAGTGTTGCATCTATTTGTTGGAACATCTCAATTGATATTCTGTCAATTCTGCTTTGGTGAGTAAAAGCCTTTGTTGCTGAGCCCATGTATAATTTTCATCCCTGCCACCATGGCCACTTTGTTTGTGACCCCATTGGGCAATGACTAGAATAGCTGGGGGGAAAAAGAATGACTGCTTTGCACAGAGTGCATCATGATATCCACTGGATTGTTAAAGTCCTCCTCTGCTGAGGTAACCTTTTGGTAAACATTTAAATGAAACAGAAATATCTTCACTTCTTTGACTCACTTAAACTCTTCTCCATTCCTCTCTGCCACCAGTTTCCAATCATACTTCTTCCAAATCCCTGACCATCAGTATATAATCAAACATCTGGCCATTTGTCCTTCCAAGAAAGTGAGCAACCAGGGGAACTGCTCAAAGTTCTATGCATTGGGATGATACCCTTTCACCACTCCCCTTCAAGGAGGTCCTAGAAAGGAGCTGCAGTGTTGTCACTGTCCACTGTCAAGTGATGCCTGAATATTGTGCAGAACTACCTACAAATTAGGTACTGGTTTCTCTTCTTCAGTCAACTGATTGTAAGGCACTCCCCCTGAGGCCAGAGGTGAAGGCTGAGAGAGAGAAAGTAATGTGACAGGAGCAGAGAATATGGGCATTTGGTCCATTTTCTCATGTCCCTTACTTGTACCTTCAAGTCCTGCTCAAGCCCAATTTCATATATGTTCTTTCCTCTTAATTTAACTTCCATTTAATTTAGTGCTCCTACACATGTCCTACTTTATGATGGTTAGTCTTACAACACCCAGTTCATGATAGGCAATTTAGGCCATTTGTGACTTGGTGGCCAAGGGTTAAGTGCTCAATCTCTACTAAGGCCAAGTAACAAGCCGAAAGTTATTACTCAAAAGAAGTTAGTTATCTGCAGAAAATGGCAGTGTTTATTCCTCCAAATCTGAAGGGTCTGTGCTATGATTCATCAATAAGGTCCTGCTGAAGACTCCAAACAGCATCTCTATCTGCCACTGACACTTCAAACACCATTGGATCATTCGGATCACATGATCCAAGTGGCAGAGCAGCTTGCACAGTAGGTGAACTTCTTGCATAGCCTTCTCTTGTTCTGTGGCCACTCAAAATTAGCAGAGTTCGAGTCACTTAATAAACAGGCTGGAGTAGCATACCCAAATAAGGGATATGTTGCCTCCACAATCAAGAGACCAACCCAGCACTGTGCTTCCTTCCTAATTGTATGGCTGCCAGATGTAAAAAATTAACCTTGCCCCATAGGGTGTCCCAGGCTCTAATCTTTACAGAAGCAGACTCCCATATCTTTCTCCCTGTAGAGAAAAGCAGCCAAGTGCTTAACCATTGCACCTCCAGGGAGTACTATAAGGGAAAAAAGAATATTATTCTCAGCAAACAAATTGAGGACCAAAGCAACAGCATTAACAATAACCAAGTTAAAAACAAGAAACAAATAAATAGGATAAACAGAAAAATGAACAATATCAAACTAACATTTAGAAAAAGTTTGTGATAATCAAAGTAATGAAAATGAACAAGGGATATTTATGGAATCAGAGAGAGGCTACTAAGTATGGAAGGCTAAAATAAGCAACCCAACTATATATAACTGGAAACTTAGAAGAAAGGAACTTAATAAGTGGAACAAGAAAAGTATTCGAAGATATACTATAAGAAAATATTCCTGAAATGAATTCAACCTGTACAATGACTATGAAAACTAGGTATGAAACTCTTTATATTGATATATACCTGGTTATTAAATTTCAAGAATGAAGAAAAAATTATTCAGGCAACAAGAAAAAGCTCGCAACGTTGAATACCCAAATGTAACAGAGAATTGTCGGTAGTGTGTTGTCCAGTATGACAGCTATTAACTACATGTGGCACTTGAAATGTGGTTAGTTGAAACTGAGATGTGTATAAGCATAAAATAGTCCCTAAATTTTGAAGACTTGCTATGAAATAAAAAAAAAAAAGAATGAAAAATCTCACTGATGATATTTTATGTTGGTTGCATGTTGAAATGATATTGGATATACTGAGTTAAATAAAGTGTATGATTAAAATATACCTTTTTTTCTTGTTCTTTATTAAAAAGAAAGATTTAGAGTAAAGAAGGCATAAATTGCTTTTCCATTTAATAGGTATAATTACAGCTCTGGTAGCATAGTGCCTAAGGCACTTGACTGCTAACCAGAAGGCTGGCGGTTCAAACCCACCAGCCACTCCTCAGAAGGAAGGTTAGGCAATCTACTTCTGTAGTGATACTGCCTTGGCAACCCAAGGAGGGGTCACTATGAGTCGGGGCCGACTCAATGGCACATAACAACAACAACAACAACTAAGTGTTTTTATGAAAATTAAATTTTAAAATGATAGGTAAAACACCTATCTCAATGTCTGGCACATGTTGAAAGATGAATAAGACTTGGCTGTCATTGTTTGTTATGATTATTGTTGCCATCACTTTTCTTTCTTTCTTTTTTTATTATGCTCTGGGTGCAAATTTACACCCAGATTTCTTTTACATTCAACAGTTCATGCACATTTGATCTCATGGTCCCAATTACCATCACCAACTATAAAAAACTCTCCACCTCTCTCCTCCCTGTGCCCTTCTTACATATGCATTCCTGTCTGTCCAGCTTTCCCTCAATGTGAATGCTGCCTCTCTGGTGTTTCATGGCTGATTGATATAAGGGATGCATACCCCTAGAGTAGGTGGGTATATTTCCCTGGGGTAGGTGTTCTGCATGTAGGACTTTCTACTATTGGGCTGAGAGCCAATCCATGGAAGTGGGTCCATTTCTAGGCCCAAAGGGTAATCCAGGGCCATAGTCTTGGGGTTTCACCAGTCTCTATCCAACTAGTAATTCTGGTCAGTTTTGTGTTTTTGAATTTTGTTCCACATTTTTCCTCTCACTCTATCCAGGACCTCTAGTTTTGATCCCTTTCCAAATGCTTGGCATTAGTAGATGGTCTTGGGTCATGAATTTAAGATCCTCATGGACCATCTTGGACTAATTGTTTCCCGGTGCCTTTGATTTTCTTCACTGTTCTTTGCTTCAGATGACAGGAGACCAATAGTTGCATCTTAGAGGGCTACTCAAAAGTTTTTAAGACCTCAGTCACTACTCACCAAAGTAGGTTGTATAACAAGATTTTTATGTACAATGTTCTGCCAATTGAGCATGATGTCTCCCATCACTATGGTCGCTAGTCTGCAGGCCCAGTGATTCTCTTTCTCATAGTGTTTGGTTGTCTCTGAGAAGTTATTCCAATCTATATTCTGTTGCTTCTGTAATTTGTTGTTGTTGTTGTTATGTGCCGTCGAGTCGGCCCCGATTCATAGCGACCTCTCCTTGGGTTTCCAAGGCAGTATCACTACGGAAGTAGGATTGCCCAACCTTGCTTCTGTAATGTGTGTGCTAATTTTGTAACACAAATGAATATGTAAAATTATCTTCAACCAAATCTATCCTTGGTCTGAGGTATATTCATATTCTCTTACCTCCACCTTATGTTACCACCTGTCTATGCATTTATCTATAGCCTGGTATTTGGTGTTAGTAGTAATGCAGTATTGCACATGTACTAGTATTTGCCTCTGTTGTCTATATCTTATGTGCACTTTTCAGTGTCCTTCTTTTCCCCAATGTCATCATGGTGGTCTTAGACTCTTTCCATATCACCCCTCCCCTCACCCAAATCAACACGTGACCCTCAACTAGTCTGAAATTTTCCCTCCCTTTCCTTCCCACCTGGTAACTAACGAAGTGAATTTCCTTCCCTGAGTAAACTTTTCCTTAACTTTTTACAATAACGAACTCATATAGTATTTGTCCTTCTGCTGTTTATTTATTTCACTCAGCATAACATCCTCCAAATTCATCCACATTGTGAGATGATTCATGTATTCTTCATTATTCTTTAAATGTTGCATGGCATTTCATTGTGTGAATGTACCATAGTTTGGTTATCCATTCATCTGTTGAGGGGATTTCGGTTGTTTCCCTCTCTCTGCTATAGTGAATTGTGCTGTGATGAACATGAGTGTACATGTGTCTGTTCTTGTCCAGTCTATCATTTCTTTAGGATATATTTCTAGTAATGGAATTGTTGGATCAAATGGTATTTCTAGTTTCAGTTTTTTAAGGCAATGCCATACCATTTTCTATAAGTGTTGTACCATTATGCAGTCCTGCCAGCAGTGTATGAGCATTCCAATCCCTCTGCAACCTCACCAGCATTTATTTCCTGTTTTGTTGAACTTTGTTATTGCAGAGGTTGGAATGATATCTGTGATGGTTGGATCTGTGTGTCAACTTGGCTGGACCCCAGTTCTGGGTGGTTGTTCCCACGATGGGATCAGATGACTGAGTTCTGAGTGGCCAGTCTGCCCAAGGGGAGTTTCCCTAGGGGCCTGCTTGCAATGATATTCCAAGGACAATCTGGAAGAATGGCATTCCGAACTACAGACTTCCTTG
>NW_006921695.1:7514034-7526475 GCF_000298275.1 Orycteropus afer afer | reverse complement strand
TGGGGCTGGTGCGGGATCGGGCAGTGTTTCGTTCTGCTGTGCATGGGGTCGCTATGAGTCGGAAACGACTCGACGGCACTTAACAACAACAACAACAATGGCTAATGATGATCAGCATTTCCTCATATGTTTGTTGGACACCAGTATACCTTCTTTAGTGAAGTGTCTGTTCATGTCCCTTGCCCATTTTTGAATTGGATTGTTTGTTTTTTTGGTGTTGAGGTGTTGATGTTTTCTATAACTTTTGGAGATAAGTCCCTTGTCAGATATATGATAGCCAAACATTTCTTCCCAATCTGTAGGTTCTCTTTTTACCCTTTTGGAGAGTCTTTTGATGCACATACCAAACCAAAAACCAAACTCACTGCCATTGAGTCAATTTGACCCATAGCAACCCCTCCTTGGGTTTCTGAGGCAATCTCTATGGAAGTAGATTGTCTAGTCTTCCTTTTGAGCAGTGGCTGGTGGGTTTGAACTGCCAGCCTTCTGGTTAGCAGTCAAATGCCTTAGACACTACGCCACCAGTTGTTGTTGTTATGTGCCATCAAGTCGGACCCAACTCACAATGAACCATCCTTGGGTTGCTGAGGCGGTATTGCTACAGAAGTAGATCGACCAACCTTCCTTCTGAGGCATAAGAATTTAATTTTTAAAAGGTCTCAGTCAAAAGGAAAGTCTTCTACCTCCCGTGCAATCTGGGTTATATTTGAAAGTCTAGTGAAGCCATAGATTAGGGCCCCTAGATTTTCCCATATTTTATCTTTGAAGAGCTTTATAGTTTTGAGTTTTACATTTAAGTCTTTGATCCAACTTGAGTTCATTTTTGTGTGGGGGGTGACTTATGGGTCTTGTTTCATTTTCCTGCAAGTGGATATCCAATTTTAACAGCACTATTTGTTAAAAAGGCTATTTCTCACCCATTTAATGGGTTTTGGTCCTTTATCAAAGATCAGCTATCCATAGACGAATGGGTCTATTTCTGTTTTCTATTCTGTTCCAGGGATCTCTGATGGTGTAGTGCCTAAGACATTTGACTGCTAACCAGAAGGCTGGTGGTTCAAACCCACCAGCCCCTCCTCAGAAGGAAGATTGGGCAATCTACTTCCATAGTGATACCACCTCAGAAACCCAAGGAGGGGTCCCTATGATTCAGATCTGACTCCACAGAAGTGAGTTTGGTTTTTTTGTTTTGTTTTTTGTTATTCTGTTCCATTGGTCTGTCTATCATTAAACCAATACCATGCTGTTTTTGTTTTTTAATTGTGCTTTAAGTGCATATTTACAGAGTAGAGTTTGTTTTACATTCAACATTTTGTGTACATGTGGTTTCACTCCCCAGTTACCATCCCCAACCCTAACCCACTCTCCTCCCTTCCCTTCCCAGTAACCCCCCTCCCCGTGCCTCTCATAGTTATGGATTCCTCTGTATCCTGCATTTCCTCCATGTGAATTTTGCCCCTCTGGTGCCCCGTGGTTGATTGCTCCAAGGGAAGCATCTCCAAAGAGTATGTGAGTGCATCACCCTGGTTTGAGTGTGTGCGTGTACATCTTATTTACTTTTGGGCTGAGAGCCAGCCCCTGGAACTGAGTTTTATTCCAGGTCCGAAGTGTATCCTAGAGCCATAGTATTGGGGGTGCCACCAGACTCCATCTGACCAGTAATTCTGGTTATTATTGTGTTTTTGTATTTTATTCCATGTTTTTCCTCCCACTTTATCCAGGATCTCCAGTTTTGATCCCTTCCCAAGTGGTTGGCACTAGTAGCTGGGCACCATCTAGTTCTTCTGCTCTCAAAGTCCATCATGTCCTAGGACTGTTTGCTTCCAAATGCCTTTGGTTTTTGGCACTCTTCTTCACTTTGAACAATAGATAGGAGACCATTATCTGCATCTTAGATGGCCACTTGAAAGCTTTTAAGACTCCAGTCGCTACTCACAAAAGTAGGTTGTGGAACAAGATTTTTATGTATTTTGTTGTGCCAATTGAGTCTGGTGTCCCCCAATACTATGGCCCTGAGACAGTAGATCCATTAGATCTCTCTCCCACAGCGTCTTTCTGTCTGTGAGGGATTTCTCTATGTCTGTCTTCTATTGTTTCTTTAAGGATTGCAGAAATTTTTTATCACTGGTATCTGTGCAAGATTAACCTCAGCTGAATCTTTCCATGGTCTAGAATATAATCATGTTCACTGATCCCTATCTGATCTTCTCAGATGTTTATGTATTTATCTGTAGTCTGGTGGTCGGTGTTAATGGCAATTCAGTACTGTGGATATACTGGTATTAGCCTGCCTCTGTCGTCTATATCCTACATGCACAGTTTGGTGTCCTCCCTTTCTCTAATGTTATCATGGTGGTCACAGACTCTTTCCATACCATTCCTCCCCTTACTCACCTCAGCGTGTGTTCCACAACTAGCATGAAATGATTCCCTCCCCAGTCTGGTACCTACAAAGTGAGTTCCCTTTCTTAAGCAAACCCTTCCTTGTCTTTTTACAGTAATGTGCTCATACAATATTTGTTCTTCTGCAATTAAGTTATTTCACTCAGTATAATGTCCTTCAGGCTTATCCACATTGTGAGATGATTCTCATATTCTTCATTATTCTTTAATGTAGCACAGTATTCCGTTGCGTGAATGTATCATAATTGGTTAGCCAGTTATCTGTTGATGGGCATTTAGGTTGTTTCCATCTCTTTGCTATAGTGAATGGTGCTGCAATGAACATAGGTATGCATATGTCTATTCATGTCCTGCCTCTCATGTCTTTAGGATATATTCCTAGTCATGGAATTGCTGGATCAAATGGTATTTCTAGTTTCAGTATTTTAAAGAAACACCATACCATTTGCCACAATGGTTGTACCATTTTACAAACCCACCAGTAGAGACTTCCAATCTCTCCATAACCTCACCAGCACTTGTTATTTCTGTCCTGTTGAACTTTGCTATTATTGCTGCAATGATATCTCATCATTGTTTTAATTTCATCTCTCTAATGACTAAAGATCACAAGAATTCCTCATGTGTTTGTTGGCCTCTGGCATATCACCTTTAGTGAAGGGCCTGTTCATGACCCTTGCCCATTTTTAAATCGGATTGTTGGTCTTTTTGGTGTTGAGGTGTTGAAGTTTTTTATAGATTTTGGAGATCAGTCCTTTGTTAGATATGTCATAGTCAAATATTTTCTTCCAAACTGTAGGTTCTCTTTATACCCTTTTGACAATGTCTTTTGATGCACATAAGAGTTTAATTTTTAAAAGTCCCAATCATCTAGCTTCTCTTCTACCTCCTGTGCATTCTGGCTTATGTTTGACAGCCTATTTATGCCATAAATAGGGCTCCTAGATTTGCCTGTATTTTATTTTTGATGAATTTTATAGTTTTGGGTTTTACATGTAAGTCTTTGATCCAACTTGAGTATGTTTTGTGTATGGGGTTATTATGGGTCTTGTTTCATTCTTCTGCAGATGGATAGCCAATTTTGCCAGCACCATTTGTTAATGAGGCTATCTCTTCCCCATTTACTGGGTTTTGGTCCTTTGTCAAAGATCAGCTGTCCATAGATGGATAGGTCTATTTCTGGGTTTTGGATTCTGTTCTATTGGTCAATCTGTCTATCACTGTACCAATACCATGCTGTTCTGACTACTGTGGCTATATAATAGGTTTTTAGATCCCGGAGTGTGAGACATCCCACTTTGTTCTTCTTCTTCAATAGTGCTCTGCTTATCTGAGGTCTCTTTCCTTTCCATATGAAGTTAGTAATTGGTTTTTCCATGTCTTTAAAAAATTTTGTTGGTATCTGGATTGGGATTGCATTAAATGTAGATTACTTTAAGTAGTATTCACATTTTCACGATATTCAGTCTACTTATCTATGAACAAGGCAGGTTCTTCCATTTATGTAGATCCTTGTTGTCTCCTATAGTGGTGTTTTATAGTTTTCTTTGTATAGGCCTTTTGTCTCTCTGGTAAGACTTTCCTAGTATCTTATCTTTTTAGTAGCTATTGTGAATGTTATTGTTTCCCTAATTTCTTTTTCAGAGGTCTCTTTGATGGTGTAGTGGAATCCAACCTATTTTTTTATGTTGACCTTGTATCCTGCCACTTTGCTGAACCTCTCTATTAGTTCCAGTAATTTTTTTGCTGAATCTCTTTGGTTTTCTATGTATAGGATCATATCGTTCACAAATGGAGATAACTTTACTTCTTCTTTGCCAATTTGGATGCCTTTTATTTCTCTTTCATGTCTTATTGCCCTGACTAGGATTTCCAATACAATGTTAAATAGGATTGGTGATAGAGGGCATCCTGTCTGGTTCCCGTTCATAAGGGGAATGCTTTGAGGCTTTCACCATTAATAATAATGTTGACTGTTGGCTTTGCATATATGCCCTTTATTATGTTGAGGAATTTCCCTTCTATTCCTATTTTGCTGAGAGTTCTGAACAGGAACAGGTGTTGGATTTTATCAAATGTCTTTTCTTCATTGATTTATATGATCATATGTTTCTTTTCTTTTGTTCATGTGGTGGATTACATTGATTGTTTTTCTGATGTTGAACCATCCTTGCATACCAGCTATGAATCCCACTTGGTCATGATGTATTATTTTTTTGATATGTTGTTGGATTCTGTTGGCTAGGATTTTGTTGAAGATTTTTCCATATATGTTCCTGAGGGATATTGGTCTGTAGTTTTCCCTTTTAATGGTGTCTTTCCCTGGTTTTGATATATGTGTTATGCTTGCTTCATAAAATGAGTTTGGGAGTATTCCATCTTTTTCTGTGTTCTGAAATAGCTTGAGTAGTATAGGTGTCAACTCTTCCCTGAATATTTGGTAAAGTTATCCTGTGAAGCCATCAGGGCCAGGACTTTTTCTTGTGGGAAGTTTTTTTTATGACCTGTTCAATTTCTTCCTTTGTTCTGGTTCTGTTCAAGTGTTCTATCTCTGAGTGTGATAGTTTAGGTAGGTCTTGTGATTCCAGAAACCTGTCCACCTCTTCTAGGTTCTCAAATCTGTTGGAGTACAGTTCTTCATAATATTCTGTCAGTATCTTTTTTATTTCAGTTGGTTCTGTTGTGATGTCACCCTTTTTGTTTATTATTCTTGTAATTTGCATCTTCTCTTTCTTTTCTTTTGTTAGATTTGCCAACAGTTTGTCAATTTGGTTAATCTTTTCAAAGAATCAGCTTGTTTTCTTGATTTTTCTCTATTATTTTTGTTTTCTGTTTCATTTATTTCTGCTCTGATCTTTGTTATTTCCTTATGTCTAGATACTGTAGGTTCTTTTGTTGTTCTTTTCTAATTGTTGGAGTTGTTGAGTTAAAGTGTTGATTTTGTTTCTTTTCTCTTTTTGATGTATGCATTCATTTATTGCTATAAACCACCCTCTTAGTACTGCTTTAGCTGTGTCCCATAGGTTTTAGTAAGATATATCTTCATTCTCATTTGTTCCTAGGAATTTTTTTATTTTGCTTCTTATTTCTTCTATTACCCAGTAGTTTTTGAGCAGTGTATTGCTCAACTTCCATGTTTGATGTTTTTTCCTTGCTCTTCCTATTATTAATTTCTAATTTTATAGCATTGTGGTCTGGAAAGAAGCTTTGTAGTATTTCCATGTTTTTTAATTTATTGAGGCTTGTTTTATGTTCTAACATATGAACTGTTCTGGAGAATGATCTATGTGCACTGGAGAGGAATGTGAATTGTGATTTTGTTGGGTGAAATGCTCTTTATATGTCCATGAGGTTGAGTTGGTTGATTGTGTTGTTGAGTTCTGTATCTTTGTTGAGTTTTTTTCTAGTTGGTCTGTCCCTCCTTGAAAGTGATGTGTTAAAGTCTCCTACTACTATTGTAGAGTTGTCTAGTTTCCCTTTCAATTCAATATTTGTTTCATGTATTTTGGAGCACTTTCATTTGGTGCATAGATATTTATTATCGTAATGTCTTCTTGGTCAATTAACCCTTTCAGCATCATATAGTGACCTTCTTTGTCTCTTACATTGTTTTTCATCTTAAAGTCTATTTTATCAGAAATTAATATTGCCACTCCTGCTCTTTTTTGGTTATCGGTGGCTTGGAATATTTTTTCCACCCCTTAACTTTTAATTTGTTTTTATCTTTGTATTTAAGGTGGGTCTCTTGTAGGCAGCATATTGATGGGTCTTCTTTTCTTATCCAGTCTGCCACTCTGTTTTTCTTGACTGATGCATTTAGTCCATTCACATTGAGTATAATTAGTGATAGGTATGAATTTATTGCTGTCATTCTATTGCATTTTTTTGTAATGTTGTTGGCATTTCCTTGGTCCATATACTTTTCTTTGCTGAGTTCATTGTGTTGTCAAGTGTTTCCTCTCTTTTCATCTTTACTGTTGGTTTTATGCTTGCTAAATTCATATGTTTTTCTTCCTTCTGTGTTTGCTTAGGGTGATTATTAATTTTTTCTATGGTTACCTTGGAGTGAATTCTTGTCTCTATATTTTTTAAACAGTCTGTTCTATGAGGACATTGTCTTGTTTTCCTCTCCATTTGGAAGTTTTGTACCTAGGACTTTTATTCCCTCTATTTGGTTAGTTGCTGTTGTTGTATGCAGATTGACTTCTTTGTTTTTAGTGTACAATGATTTATGGTCTTATTTTGAGCATCTATTTCCAATTTGATTTTAGTGTTGATGTCATATGTTTTTGTTCTCTGTTGTGGGTTCTCTATTTGAAGAACTTCCTTAAGCACTTCTTGAAGGATTGGTCAAGATTCCGCAAATTCCCTTTATGTCTGTTTTTCTGAGAATGACTTGATTTCACCCTCATATTTGAGGGAAATTTGGCTGGATATATAATTCTTGGTTGGAAATTCTTTTCCTTCAAGGTTTTATTTATGTCATCCCATTGCCTTCTTGCCTGCATGGTTTCTGCTGAGAAATCAGAACTCAGTCTTATTGGTTGTCCTTTGTAGGTGACATTTTGTTTTTCCTGAGCTGCTCTCAAGAGTCTTACTTTGTCATTGGTTTTGGAAAGTTTGATGATATGTCTTGGTGACTTTCTCTTGGGAACTCTCCTGTATGTGGCTCATTGAGCTTGTTGGACAGATATATTTTCTTCCTCCATGATATGGGGAAAATGTTCAGTTAGCAAGTCTTTGACAATTTTCTCAGGGTTTGCTTTTTTTTTTTTTTTTTTTGCCTCCTCTCTTAGATTCTCTTACATCTTTGTTTTAATTTTTCTTCATACAGGCTGGTGTCAAGGGATTTGTCTTCTAGTTGGGAAATGCATTCTTCAGCCATTTTGAGTCTACTCTTTTGTCCTTCCACTGTGTTGTCTATCCCAGTAATTCTAATGTTCATCTTCTGGATTTCTAATTGCTGTTTTTGTGTGAGTTCTAATTGTGTATTTATTTTGTTATTTTCTTCTTGAATGATTTTCCTGAATTCTTCCAGGGTACTATCTGTCTTCTTATTGATTCTGTTTATGGTTTCCTTGAGCTCTTGGAGAGTCCTATATATATACCTTCTGAATTCCTTCTCAGATAGTTCTATTGCTTGTTCTTCTTCCATGATAGATAAATATTTATCCTGGGCTTTTATTTCTATGGTTTTGTCCTGTTTTATTGCTTGATTTGTGGTTGTCTGTTGTTTCCTAGACATTTTGAAGTTGTATTTAATTATTTATGTATTGATTTGTTTCACCCTGGTTTTATGTTTTACTATATCTGAAAGTGTGGAGCAGGTTTTTTTTTTTTTTTTTTTTTTTGGGTTATTAACTTGGCTGTACTGGGTTGCTTTATAGCTCTCTCTGTTGTTGGAACCACTGGTGGGGATGTGGTTTCAGGTTTCTGTTCATCGTGAACAGGATTTGGAGTTGGGACAAGCAGGTGTTGTCCGCCATCTGTTGTTAATTCTGTGACACAGAAACTATTGGTGTTACCTGTCTATTGGGTGAGGTGTTCAGTGTAATAGCTCCTGTTGCCTTGTGGAGGTTTAATGTATTCCTCCAATTGATGATGCAGGGGTGAAAAGGAAGAAAGAAAATGAAAAAAAGGTGCCAGAAACAAGCCCCAGGATAGAAATGTAGAGAGTGTTTTCTGCATTTGGAGCCAGATAATTCAGTCACCAATGCAGGCACAAGCAGGGCATCCTGAGTCCTTATGAGAATATACTGATGATGATGCCCTATTTCAATCAAAGACCAATGGTTCAAAACTGACAGACATCCCAATGGCTAGAGGGCCACCAATTTCTGCGTGGATCAAGAAGCCACAAAATCCCAGTACCCAGGTCCACTCTGTGCCAAAAGCAGTTGAAGTGTTGGACCCGAGCCCACTGCTGTGCAACTGTTCTGGGGCTCTGGCTACTCCCTTTCCTTTTCTCCCTTTCTCCTACTCCTTTTTGGACTCTGCAGCATCCCAAGCCAAGGAGGGACTTGATCAGTTTCCCAGTAAGATTATTGTACTCAGGTAGAGCCTGAAGTCACCTCAAAACACTCTCTGTGTGGCTATTCTGTGTTCCCAATGGCTGTGAGTTCTGTGATTTTTTTTTTTCCCCCTCTCTTGTGTCCCTCCTCCTAGACTTCTTTTGTATTTCTAATGACTCCTCTCTGTCTCTGTCTCTGACAGCTGGGCAGGTTCATTTATGTTTCCCAGTTGTTTAATCTACTCTCTTTCTTTTGCCTTCGCTGAATTTAATACTTTATCTTCTCCTTAGTTGCTCATAACTCCAGTATCATTATTTGTATTGGCTTTACCTAGTGCAGTGTAGTAAATTACATGGTATGGCTTTTCTAGACATAGTCTTTGTAACTCCTACTGGATTACTGGGCAGGACCATGCAATTTAAACTCCTGATTGTTAAAGTTATCTACTTGGGTATTTCTGTTAGAGCAGCACAAAGTAATCTTCTGGGAAATTCTCTCTCTCTCTCAAGTGTGTAGAATCCTGATGTTGGGATTGGTTAGTTTTGCCACTCTGCTAGGCTTAAAATGAGCCCTCCTAGAGGCAGAAAGAAATCTCTCTCACTGCCAGCTGAGGGAGATGCACTGCTGAGAGAGATGCCCAGCTGAGAGACAGTGGCAGTGGAACCAAGAGGCATGAGACAGACCAGCAGCCTTACCTAGCCTACAGAAGCAGAGGCCAGGCCAAGAGACCATGGGCCAGAGAGGCTTGTCTAATGGCACAGCAGAGAGGAGACTACCCTGACTGAAGAACTGTTTCCTGAGTATGTTCCTGAATTTGAATTGTAGCCTGTTGCTTCCCTAATAAACCCCATAATATATGAATTCTGTGTGGTCATTGTAGTGAATTATTGAGGCCAGCAGAGAGAGTGGGTGCCACAGGAGGGACAGTGATGTCAAGGTTGGTAAGAGGGCTGGAGGGTAGTAGTATGCCTGGCCTCCTAAGAACAGGCCTTGTGTTGCTGATGGTGATTCTGTCTTCCTCTTGTGGAGTTAGAGGAGGTCAAAATATGGTGCCTCCATGCCCCTTTAGCAACTAGTTACTTAGAGTCTCACTTGGAAGAGTGATCAGACTTGCAGGTTAACTGTCCAATGCCCTCTTCCTTCCAATCCCTGTGTTCTAAGTGGCCTGTCCACTTAGGAGTGGTAATGAAAACCACCTACTGGTATTATTGAAACTCTGTTCCTTATGCCACATGACTTAACTGTTGGCCAATGTCCACTGTAGACAGGACTGGTTTGCTTGGGAGACATGAGGACTTCCATTGTAAAATTTACCTATTTTTATTTTACTATTTTTAAAATAGCCTCCAGAAAATTTGAAATTAAATATATGGCTTACATTATATTTCTATCAGATGGTACTAGTATACATAGTTCTTAAAGAACATAACAGCCAACCAAGATGTTTTTAAGAAAATTTGTAACAGATATACATTCTCAAATATATTTTTAAAAAATGAAGTTCATATCTCATAAATTTATTGAAGAAATTATTTGATTAAATAAAAATAATCAAAGTAAAAGGCTCATAATTAGAGAAGTCATGATAAAAAGAACTGACAGTGATCATTGTATTAATTTACATATAAAATGGTACTGAAATTGTGGTATTCAAACAAAATATAAATGCTATAAACTTTGGTAATATAAGAATTAATAATATAGCACAGGTGTCAGTAAACTTTTTGAAAAGGGTCAAATATTTTAGGCTTTGTGGGTATATATGGACTCTGTCAAAAATACTCAAACCCACTGTTATAGCTCAAAGCAAGGATTGGCAATGTATAAACAAAGGGGCATGGCTGTGTAACATTAAAATTTTATTCACAGAAACAGACAGTAGACAGATTTGGCCTACAGATTGTAGTTTGCTGACCTCTAATGTACCACAGGGAAGGGAGAAGAAATGTAATGTGATAAATTCCCCATCTTTTATAGTAGGTGTTTAAAACTACTATCTAAAATTAAGATATATTGTTTTCCAAACATGCAAAATTCACTCACAATTTGTTTATTACATTTTCCTTAAAGAGGATTTTTTTATAGAAAATATCTTTTAGAATTAAAAAATCTTAGTCTAAAATTTAGGTATTTCCTCAGCTTCCCCTAAGTTTATTTTATATATCAGTTAAATTCAGATAATATTGAAAAAAATTATACATGGATTATTTTCTGAGCCACAGTATTAACAGTGTTCTTTCACTGCTCTATAATCCTTTTATAACTTATACCAAAAAACGTGAATTTGCTTGTCTTTCTTTAAAATGATGATTGAAAAAATATTCTTACTCAACTAGATTTCAATTGTAACTGAAAAACTTCAGAATTTTATATATAAGCAATATAAAATAAGCAATTATGGTACAATTATGATATGCCATGTTAGATTCAGTCTTAGAGGTCTTCTCCAGGTTTGACCTATCACTACCCTTTTAGAATTCTCTACTGCTTTTCTGTCTAGTGTTAGCTATTTTTTAAAATGAGCTATTGTTTTTGTTTTTTCAGCTTAGGATCTTTGGTCAACTCAGCTCACCTGCCCTGGATACTGTGCCATGTTCTCTCATATCATCTAACCCTAAAAATATATCTCTCTAAAATCAAAGAATGTGTTTTCTTACAAAGTCAGACTCAATTTATAGTTTGGCAGGTAGTGAGCTTAACTGAAAGAATTGCAACCAATTGAATTTCAAGCATAGAACATTGGGTTGAGAAGATTTTTGTAAAGACCCTGTATCCAGGCATCTTTTCTGATGCAATTTTATCCCTTAGTTAAAGGAGTGATCATCTAAGGGTAGAATGCTCTCCTTAGAACACGATTAAAATCAAAAGAGTCTTCTCAGTTCTCTGAGAAAACCAACAACTACAGCGCTATAAGAAGGTGCCAGTAACTCATACACAACTCAGATATCTTTCACAGGGGAGATTAATTTCTAACATGATAAACCTGTTGCCTGATTTATGAACTCAAAATACCTGTCTTTATCAGATACTGCCTTTCAATCTCTTTCTTAATACTATAAAAATCTTACTACGATTCTATGCATGACTAAGATGTCTTAAGTAAGATTGATAATCATTAATTAAATACCAACCATTTAAATTTTCTTTTTAATTGTTTCTAGCATGTTATTTTCATTGTTGATGTTAGATGGATTTTGACTGAAATCAAAGAATATCAGAAAGATGTTTACCTGTTTTTTATTGATGATATAAAGGCATATGACTGTGTGGATCATAACAAATTATGGATAACATTGCCAAGAATGGGAATTCCAGAACAATTACTGTGCTCCTAAGGAATCTGTGGGAACCTGTGGCATAGTGCCTAAGGCATTTGATGGCCAACCAGAAGGCTGGTGGTTCAAACCCACCAGCCACTCCTTGGAAGGAAGATTGGGAAATCTACTTCTGTAGGGATACTGCCTTGGAAACCCAAGGAGAGGTCACTATGAGTCAAATTGACTCATTGGCAGTGAGAGTGGGTTATTTTTGGTGTAAGGACCCTGTCAGACCCTGTTGTCCGAACAGAACAAGGGGATACTGCATGGTTTTGATTAGGAAGGGTGTGTGTCAAGGTTGCATCCTATCACCATACTTATTCTATCTGTATGCTGACCAAATAATCTAAGAAGCTGGACCATCACAACCTTGCTTGCTAAAACTCAAGATGACTTGAAGCACTTCCTGATGATCAAAAACTACAGCCCTCTGTATGGATTATCACAAAGAAAACAAAAATCCTCACAACTGCACCAATAAGCAACATCATGATAAATGGAGGAAAGATTGCAATTGTCAGGGATTTCATTTTACTTGGATCTATAATCAACACCCATGGAAGCAGTGGTCAAGAAGTCAGACATCATATTGCACTGAGAAAATCTGCTGCAAAAGGCCCCTTTAGAGGCGGGGCAAGATGGCGGACTAGGCAGAAGGATTGCACAGACCCGCTTCAAAAAAGAAAAGGGAAACCAATTAACACAGACAC
>NW_006921695.1:7498173-7506550 GCF_000298275.1 Orycteropus afer afer | reverse complement strand
AAAGATGTCACTTTGAAGACTACGGTGCTCCTGAAAAGCCATAGTATTTTCAGTCACCTCATATGTACATGAAAGCTGTACAATTTTAATAAGGAAGACCAAAGAAAAGTTGATGACTTTGAATTGTGGTGTTGACAGAGCCAGAATGAACTAAACTGTCCTGGAAGAAGTACAGCTGGAATGCTCTTTAGAAGTGAGAATGGCCAGACTTTGTCTCACAAATTGTGGTCATATTGTCAGAAGGAACCAGTCCTTGAAGAAGAATATCATGCTTGGTAAAGTAGAGAATCAGCAAAAAGAGGAAGACCCTCAATGAAATGGATTGACAGTGGCTACAATGATGGGCTCAAGCATAGCAAGGATTGTGAGGATGGTGCAGGACTGGACAGTGTATTGTTCTGTTGTATGAATAATACACTGGTTCTGGTTGCTATGAGTTGGAGCCAACTTGATGGCGCCTAACAGCAACAACAAAACCATCAATTTACTGTGTAGCTTTCTTTTTTCATAAAAACCTATTGCTGTTGAGTCGTTTCCAACTCATAGTGACCCTATAGGACAGAATGAGACTTCTCCACCACAGATTTTCCAAGGCTGTAAATCTTTATGGAAGACAATTTTGTCCTGTGGAACAGCTGGTGGATTTGAACTACTGACCTTTCAGTTAGCAGCTCAGTGCTTACTCACTGCTCTATCACAGCTCCTTTTTGCCATAAAAGAGGCACTAAATCATACCAATATTCCAGATCTCCATGAACAGACTAAAGACAGAGTTTGAAGCATTAACCTAAATATAATAATTTTGGTCTAAAAAAATGAAATCATCTACATTACACCTTGAAAATAATCTCATCTCAGTAATCACCCATTTTCTGAAGTCCCTATCCCTGCAATGGAGCAAAAGAAAAATGAAGTCTTGGTACTCTTCCAATTATGTCCATTTTCTTCTGCTCTCACCATGGATTTTAGGCTGTATCAACTTGATAACATTGTAAATTTTTGAATTACGTTTATGCTCAATACATTTTACTCAAGAGTGATTCAAACATTTAAAAATTAGTTTTCTCTTAAAGAGAAACATCTATTCCAGACTTCAGAGAGAATAATTCTTCAGCAATCCTTAAATAGTAACGTTGGTCATCAAATTCAAAATGCCAAACACTCAGGGTTCTTACCAAAATAGTCACTTTGTTTGTTCAGCTGCACGTAACCCCCATATCTCAGTCCCATGCATGCTTAGTGTATTTAGTAATCACGCAAGTTGCTTTCCTTTCTTTAGCATATTTTTTTAATAATCCTAAGTAAAAGACTTCTGTTACTCTAAAAGATTAATCCTCATTTTGCTTATAGGCAATGAGCCTTGTGGCTTGAGAGTCTTTCACCTATTCTTAAATTTAGAAGAAGTTATCATCCCTTCTCCACAAAATTTTGTTAAAGGAGTTCAGGTAAGAGATGAGACCATATTAGTAATATGAGACTCACTGGTTGTCTGCATCCACAAGTCTGAGCATTGAGCCACTATGAAAGTAAGAATGACAGGGTAGAGCCCCTTACTTTCTCCAGTTTGTCTTGATTCATATCTCTGGGTCAGTGATAAGGAGAATGAGTGAGTAAAGGCTATAGTGACTTTGTATCAGTATATCCAAAATGTTCGTAGGTGCTTTTTAGATTCTAAAGAAAAAGGATATATTACTGAGTAATTTCTAGTCTAATCAAGCCTCTAATTTTTTTTTCCAGAAAGATAAGAAGGTCGTTGTATTTATCTTTTTTTTTTTTTTCTTCCTATGAACAAGGAAGGAAAACAAGAATGATGACATGGTTTGAAACTGCAACAATTGAGTTATAGATTAGATTCTGGGGAAAGATTTTACACCAATCATTAAACATGGAGATCGTTTACTGCCTGAGGTTGTTAACTTTCCTGCGGCATACTGCTTAAGGCACTTGACTGCTAACCAGAAGGTTGACGGTTCAAACCCATCAGCCACTCCTCAGAAGGAAGATGAGGTAATCTACTTCTACAGTGATACTGCCTCAGAAACCCAAGGAGGGGTTGTTATGAGCCCGGTCCGACTCGATAGCACATAACAACAGTAATACATATTTATTAAGCATGAGACCAGAAACTTTGATGTGTAGCTTTCATTAGTGTTGCCGGGCTGTGTAGTATTTTGTTTACAAGCACAAACTTTGGAGCCAGACTCTTGTTGTTGTTGGTAGGTGCTGTCGAGTCAATTCCCACTTATAGCAACTTTATGTACAGCAGAACGAAACACTGCCTGGTCATGTGCCATTGTCACAATTCTTCTCAAACCCTAGCACCGTCTTTTATGAGTTTGATCAAGATATTCAACCCTCAGTTTCCTCATCTGTGAAACAGGATATTTATAGTATCTGCCTCACAATGTTGTAAGAATTCAATGCATTAATTTAATATGCCTAACAAATGGTGAGCACGGCATGTGATCACTGTTGCCATTTTCATTGGAGGTTCTACATTTCAGTTCTTTTCTAGACCAGATAAGATTTTATTTGACTTTCTTCATGTCTTTGTGGGATGGGTGGCACAAACGTTTAGGTATGCAACCATGAGCCAAAAGATTGACAGTTCACACACACTCAGAAGTGCCTCAGAAGACAAGAGTGGCAATCTGCTTCCAAAATATCACAGCCTTGAAACACTATGCAGCATGGTTCTACTCTGCACATATGAGGTCACTATGAGTTAGAATCAACTCAATGGAAACTAACAACAACAAAAAATACAATGTCCTTATATATATATAGCTTACTATGGAAATCTGGCATAAAGGCAAAGATAAAACCATGTGTGTCAGAGTAGAACTGTGCTCCATAGCACTTTCAATGGCTGATTTTTTGGAAGTTGATTACCAGGCCTTTCTTCGAAGCTATGGAAACCTGGCATAAAGGCAAAGATAAAACTACTTGTGTCAGCATAGAACTGTGCTTCATAGCATTTTCAATAGCTGACTTTTTGGAAGTTGATTACCAGGCCTTTCTTCAAAGCTAGCTCTGAGTAAACTCCAACCACCAACCTTTCAGTTAGCAGCCATGCATGTTAACTCTTAGTACCCACCAGGGACTCCTAAAGGTAGTGACAAAGGAACTAAAAATTTCTACAATTCTCTATTTATTCACTTGTTCATGTGTGTATGTATGTGTACACACACACACACACACATATATATATATTCCTTAATTCATTAGTTTAGCATGTACTGTGAACATCTTATGCACCCTCGTCAGTATAGGACTCTGAGGATACAAATACTATAAGTAAACATGATCTTCAGGGAGAAAGCCATGTACACAAGTAAGCACACCAACATCACAGCGATATGCCAGAAGAATGAACAGTGCATAGTGTGGTATGAGTGAGGGAGAGATGAATTCTATTGTGAAGGAATGTTACAAAAGGTTCCATTGAGGGATAATTGAACTGAATACTAAGTGTTGTTCCTCCGGGGTCCAGGCTGGTTTGGGGACAGAGCACTATATGCAAAGGAAGATATGAATATAATCACAACAAGTAAATAAAAGGCCCTCCAACAACTTGGCATACAAAACTGACACATTCTCCCGCATGTTGTACCAAATATCAGAAGAAAAACGTTTTAAAAATTGCCAAGCTCGAAATAAGGAGAAGGAAGCAAGCTCATACATTCAAGAAGTAAAGAGGAAAATCAAATATATAAGAATAAATCAAGTTGGGGGATAGTGATCGTTCACTGGTAGAATTCTCATCCTCTACGTGGGAGATCCCACCACTCATCTGTCAGTTTGTCGTACTGTGGTGGCTTGCATGTTGCTGTGAAGCTGGAGGCTATGTCACCAGTATTTCAAATACCAGCAGGGTCACCCATGGTAGACAGGTTTAAGAAGAGCTTCCAGACTGAGAAAGACTTTGAAAAAGGAAGGGGCCATCCACTTCTCAAAGAATTGGGCAGTGAAATGGAGTGGATGGAGTAAAGCTTTTAGAAACTTCATTTGCTGACGGGGCACAACACCACTACATGGCTTAAAATCAAGAAGAGAGTGCATCAGGGTTGTATCCTTTCACCATACTTATTCAATCTGTATGCTGAACAAATAATCCAAGAAGGTGGACTATATGAAGAAGAGTATGACATTAGGCTTGGAGGAAGAATCATTAACAACCTGCAATACGCTGACGACACAACTTTGCTTGCTGAAAGTGAGGATGACTTGAAGTACTTACTTATAAAGACTGACGAGTACAGTCTGCACTATGGAATACATCTCAATATAAAGAAAACAAAAATCCTCACAACTGGTCCTATAAGCAACATTACGATAAACGGAGAAAAGATTGAAGTTGTCAAAGGCTTCACATTACTTGGTTCTACAATTGACACCAAAGGAAGCAGCAGTCAGGACATCAGACAACGTATAGCACTGGACAAATCAGCTGCAAAGGACCTTTTTCAAGTGCTGAAGAGCAAAGATTTCTCCTTGAGGACCAAGGTGTGCCTGACACAAGCCATGGTATTTTCAGTTGTCTCATATGCATGTGAGAGCTGGACAATGAATAAGAAAGACTGAAGAGGAATTGATGCTTTTGAGCTGTGGCATTGGCAAAGAATGCTGAAAGTACCATGGGCTGCTAAAAAAAACTAACAGGTCTGTCCTGGAGGAAGTACACCCGAAATGCTCCTTGGAGGCAAGAATGGCCAGACTTCATCTCATCTACTTTGGTCATGCTGTCAGAAGGGACCATTCCCTGAAGGATGACGTCATGCTTGGTAAGGTGGAAGGTCGTTGAAAGAGGAGAAGTTCCTCAATGAGATGGACTGACACAGTGGCAGTGTCAATGGACTCAAGTATAGCAAGAATCATGGAGCTGGCTCAGGACAGGGTAGTGTTTTGTTCCACTGTGCATAGGGTCGCTATGACTCAGAGATGACTCAACGGCACATAACAACAAACTGTAAAAGAATAAATTCCTGTTTTTTGAAGCCATCCATTTGTAATATTTCTGTTACAGAAGCACTAGAAAACAAAAACAAAATTTGGTACCAGAGAGTAGGGTGGTACTGTAACAGATACCTAAAATGTGGAAGCAGGAATAGAGCATGCTTAGAACCTAGGTCCCTGTGCTGAGACCACAGCACAGAGACTGGCAGAGAAACAGTGGCAGCAGAGCCAAGAGACTCCCATGAGACAAGGTGACATGTTTTCTGTTGGATTGGCATCCTTCATCTATCTTATCATTATCCAGATTTTGGAGCTGAACCAGTGGCCTGCCATATTGCCTGCCAAACTTGGGATTGCTGCCTTCACATCCTGTGAGCCAACAACCCACCATTTTACCTGCCAGCCTTGGATTCATCATCCACCAAAGCCAATAGCGTGTTATACTGCCTGCTGATCTTGGGTTCATCAGCCCCTGCATGCATGAATCAGCAAGAGCCTCCAGCTTGACACTGATTCACGAAGTTGGGACTTATCAGTATCTTCAACTTTGAGCCATTCCCCTGAGATATATATATATATATATATATATATATATATATACACATTTGAGAAGATAAAGTAAAGCATTATAATGCAATGTGCAGACTTGGAGTTAGAAAATCAAAACAGAAGAACATGCTCAGCATTTCTTAAGCTGAAAGAACTGAAGAAAAAGTCAAGGTTTAAGTTGCAGTATTAAAGGATTCTATGAGCAAAATATTGAACAACATAGGAAGCATCAAAAGAAGATGAAAGAAATACACACAGTTGCCGTACCAAAAAGAATTGATTGAAATCCAACCTTTTCAGGTGGTACTTTATGATTAAAAACCAGTGGTATTGAAGGAAGAAATCCAAGCTGCACTAAAAGAATTAGTTAAAAAATAACAAAGTGTCCAGGAATTTATGGAATACCCATTGAGATGTTTCAACAAATGGATACAATACTGAAGGTGTTCACTTATTTGTACCAAGAAATCTGGAAGACAGTTATCTGGCCAATTGATTGAAAAAAGTCCATTTTATTGTCCATTCCAAAGAAAAGTAATCCAATAGAATGTAGATATTATCAAACAATATCATTAATACAACACACAAGTAAAATTTTGCTGAACTTGATTCAAAAACAGTTGCATCAGTACATCGACAAAGAATTGCCAGAAATTCGACCCTGATTCTGAAGGGGATATAGAATGAAGGATATCATTGCTGATGTCAGATGGATCTTGTCTGAAAGAAAAGAATAACAAAAAGATGTTTATCTGTGCTTTATTGATTAAGCAAAGGCATTCGACTGTGTGGATCATAACAAATTTGGATAACATTTCAAACAACAGGAATTCCAGAATACTTAATTGTGCTCATGAGGAACCTGTTCACAGACCAATACAATAGGCAATGGTTCAAACAGAACATGGGGATATTGCATGGTTTCAAATCAGGAAAGGTATGTGTCAGGGTTATATTGTTTCACCACATTTATTTCTTGTGTATGCTGACCAAATGATCCAAGGATCTAAGCAACATGAAGAAGAACTTGGCATGAGGATTGGAGGAAGACTGGTTAAGAACCTGTGATATACAAATGGCAAAACAGTGCTTGTCTGTGGCAGTTCAGTTTGTGTGTCAACTTGGCTTGACCCGGTTGAATGGCTGGGCAGCTGGATGTAGTATTCCCCATGATGAGATTGGTAATCAACTCCATGGTGGAATCTACTGTGAGCAACTGAGTAGCTGCCTTTGAGTATGTGGTTTTCTTCCTGATATAAGAAACAGCTTTGGGAATGGTCTCTAGCTTATGGCATGCTTGGATCCTGTATGTAGCCATGTCGTTTTTTAGCAGCCTGCCATGCTCTGCCAACCTGGGGACTTGAATTACAATGGACTTGAATTAATGACCTGCCATGTGGTTTGGTAACATTGGGACTGTGCCTTTTCACTTGTCAACCTTGGGCTTGGCAGCCTCATCAGCCAGCAGCTGTTGGAATGAAGAAAAGCCTCTAGCTTCAGTGGGCCAGGAGCTGGAGGCAGAGCTGAAGCCCAAAGCTGAAGGGCTTTCACCCAGCCCCTAAAGCCTGGCACTTTGAACTTGGACTTAAAGCCTCCAACTGCAAGAGAATTAAACTTCTATTTGTTAAGGCCATCCCATTTGTAGTATATTCCTGTCAGAGCGGCACTAGGTAACCAAAATATTGTTGAAAGTGCAGAGGACCTGAGGCACTTACTGATGAAGATCAAAGACTACCACCTTTAGTATGGATTACACCTCAACATAAAGAAAACACAAATCCTCACAACTGGACCAATAAGCAACATCATTATAAATGAAGAATAAATTAAAGTTGTCAAGGATTTCGTTTACTTAGATCCACAAGCAATGCCCATGGAAGCAGCAGGCAAGAAACCAAAAGATGTATTGCATTGGGCAAACTTGCTGCAAAAGATCTCTTGAAAGTGTTAAAGAGCAAAAACATCACTTTGAAGACTAAGGTGTGCCTGACCCAAGCTATGGTATTTTCAATCACTTCCTATGCATGTGAAAACTGGATAATAAATAAGGAAGATCGTAGAATTGATGCATTTGAATTATGGTTTTGGTGAAGAATATTTAATATACCATGGACTGCCATAAGAATATACAAATCTGTCTCAGAAGAAGTACAGTTGAAATGCCCCTTAGAAGCCAGGATTACGAGACTTCATCTCTCATACTTTGTTCATGTTATCAGGAGAGACCATTCACTGGAGAAGGATATCATGCTCGGTAAAGTGGAGGGTCAGCAAAAAACAGGAAGGCCGACAACAAGATGAATAGACATAGTGGCTGCAACAATGGACTCAAGCATAGCAACCATGGTGAGGATGGTGCAGGACCAGGCAGTGTTTGGTTTTGTTTTTATATGGGGTCACTATAAGTTGGAACCAACTTGACAGTACCTAACAACTAACATCAACAGGAGTCCCTGGAAGAAGCCCTGAAGAAGTCCATGGCTGCTAACCAAAAATCAATGGTTCAAACCCACCAGCAGCTCCAGGAGAGAAAAATGAAACAGTCTGCTTCTGTAAAGATTTACAGTCTTGGAAATCCTATCAGGCAATTCTAGTCTATCCTATAGAGTCACTATTAGTTGTCATCGACTCCATAGCAATGGGTTTGGTTTTGGTTTTGGAGGAGTCACTAAGAGGCTCAAAAGTTAACACACTCAGCTTTGAATGAAAAGGTGGCTCAAGTCCAACCAGAGGTGACTTTGAAAACAGATCTGGAGATCTCCTTCCAAAAAATCAGCTGATGAAAATCCAATGGAGGTGCAAAAATGACAAGGAGGCCACATGTTCCGACCTCCTCTAATTCCACAAAGGGAAGACAGGGTTACCAGCAGTA
>NW_006921695.1:7491708-7495528 GCF_000298275.1 Orycteropus afer afer | reverse complement strand
GGGCGACTTTAAAATCAGGATCTCCTCAGTTGCTAATAGCAATTCCCACCTTGGAGTTTACAAAGACTTATGGGTAGAAAAGCCACACTAAGTAATTTACTACACCGCAGGAGGCATGCGCCCACCTGGCCTTCGCTAACTCTCCAGGCCCGGCTGCGATCCCGGTTGCAGCGCACCGTCTCGGTGTCTGGGCGATCCATGGGCAGCCGCGACGGTCACGATGACAGATTACAGCGAGGAGCAACGCAACCAACCGGAGGCTCTGGAGACCATTTGCCCCGACTCCTTCACAGTATTATCAGAAACTCCACCCACTTTCACCATTACTGTGACATCTGAGGCTGGAGAAAATGATGAAACTGTCCAGACTACACTCATGTTTACATACAGTGAGAAATATCCAGATGATGCTCCCCTTTATGAAATATTCTCCCAGGAAAATCTAGCAGATAATGATGTCTCAGACATTTTAAAATTATTAGCATTACAGGCAGAAGAAAACCTTGGTATGGTAATGATCTTTACTTTAGTGTCAGCTGTGCAAGAAAAATTAAATGAAATAGCAGATCAAATAAAAACTAGAAGAGAAGAAGAAAAAAAAACAAAAAGAAAAAGAAGCAGAAGAAGCTGAAAAGCAACTCTTTCATGGCACTCCTGCTACAATTGAGAATTTCTTAAGTTGGAAGGCCAAGTTTGATGCAGAACTCTTGGAGATTAAGAAGAAATGGATGAAAGAAAAGGAACAAGCAGGGAAAAATAAACTAAGTGGGAAACAGCTATTTGAAACAGATCATAATCTTGACACATCTGATACCCAGTTCTTGGAGGATGCTGGAAATAACGTGGAAGTAGATGAGTCTTTGTTCCAGGAAATGGGTGACTTGGAGCTGGGGGATGATGAGGATGATCCAGACTACAATCCTGCTGACCCAGAGAGTGACTCGACTGACTGAGTGACTGTCCTCATCTGCAGAGAGATTCTTTGTGATGCTGATCAGCAGGATCATGGAACCTTGAAGAAGCCATTCAATTAAAGTTTAAAAAAGTGATGGTGAGAATGTGGTGCTGAGGTTAATGAAGATTTGATCTTGTAGAGTCAAGAATGATTCCTCTCTCCCTCACACAATTATTACCTTTTTGGTTTTGTTTTTGTTTTAAAGATAACCTCTTTAGAAAAAAAAAGGTAAATAAAATTGACTTCTTAATGGTGAAAATAGACTTTAACATTTACTTGACAAGTTTTCTTCAGAATAAGTTTTATATATGATTCCTCCATGATGATACAGAATGATACAGAAAAGAAAGCCACTTGGTTAGTTCTAATGACACCCCTAAGTATTTTCATCAAGAGTAAACATTTACTATTGGCTTGTATCCTGGAAATTAACCAAAGACTCTGCTTTTCAAATGAGGATACATACCACCAGGATGTACAACACCAAGACTGCTGGTATCTGAAGCAATCGTTGCATGTCTTCATGGATTATCAGTTTTGCTCTTGGATATGGGAAAATTTCCATTTTTGTTTTTCCTTACAAATTGTAGAAAATTAGGTTAAAAACAAACACAAATATGTTTATTCATTGCTGTATCACTGTAATAATTCCTGATACAGAATAACTGATAGGGACTAAATTTTGTCCCCCAAAAAATATGTCAACTTGGCTAGACCATGATTCTCAGTATCATGAAATTATCCTCCACTTTGTGATAGATACAGTTATCTTATGTGTTGTAAATCCTAACCTCTGATGTTAATGAGGCAGGATTAGAGGAAGTTATGTGAATGATGCAGGATACAGTCTACAGGCTTAGGTTGTATTTTGAGTTAATCTCTTTTGCGATATAAAAGAAATTAAACAAGTGAGTAGAGATCAGAAGGACCTGTATACTACCAGAAAAGAAGAGCCAGGAGTGGAACATGGCTTTTGGACATTGGGTCCCTACACTTAAAACCTCCTAGACTCAGGGAAAGATTGATGCCAAGACACAGAGATCTCCAAGGAATGCCAGGGCCACAGATGTTGAAAGGAGACGAAGACTTTGGTTCAGAGCCAATGGCTAGAAAGCCTTCCCCTGGGGCCAGCACTCTGGATTTTGACTTCCAGCCTTCTAAACTATGAGAAAATAAATTTCTGCTAAAGCCAAAAAAAAATCCAATGGAGCATAGTTCTACTCTGATATACACGGGATTACCTTCAGTCAGCATCAATCCAATGGCAATTTGTTATACAATGTGATGTGGATAAGACAGGTATGAACAGAAAAGTGGGGAGGCAAGGTGTACAGGGGTGATAACAAAGGCATTAGAGAGAAGGGAACATTTGAGTTCAATCCTGAAGAGAGAGTAAAAACCAATGTAGGAGGAATTTTGTATCTGCAAAGACTCAGATATGATAAAATGAGCATTATGACTGGAATAAAAGGAGTGATGAATAGTAAAGGAAGAGAAAAGAAGATGTTAGGAACAGTTTATGAAATGTCCTGACACAAGAGCAAGAAATTTGAATATTACTTTTTAGTTCAGGAAGGAGCTTTGGTGGTGCTGTGGTTAAGGCATTAGACTGCTAACCAAAAGGGTGATTCTAACCCAACAGCTGCTCCATGGAAGGAAGATGAGGAACTCTGGTAGCATAGTGCCTAAGGCACTTGATTGCTAACCAGAAGACTGATGGTTCAAACCCACTGGCCACTCCTCTGAAGAAAGGCTGGGCAATCTACTTCCATAGTGATACTACCTCAGAAACCCAAGGAAAGGTGGCTATGAGTCAGTCCGACTCAATGGCACATAACAACAACAACAACTTCTGTAAAGATTTACAGCCTTGGAAACCAGATGGGGTCATTTTTGAGTCAGGATCCACTCAATGGCAGTGGGTTTTTTATTTGTTTGGTTTTTTAGTTCAAAAGTCAGGAAAAATGTTCTGTTAAAAAAAAAAAAAAAACTCACTGCTGTTGGGTTGGATCCCACTCTTAGCGACACCTCCTTGGGTTTCCAAAGGGGTATCACTACAGAAGAAGATTGCTCAATTGTCCTTCGGAGGAGTGGCTGGTGGGTTTGAACCACCACCCTTCTGGTTATCAGCAAAATGCCTTAGGCCTGATAATAAATATTTTAGACATTGTAGGTCATACCATATCTGCTACAACAGAGACAATTAAATAAATGGATGGTGAGTTTGATTTGGCACACAGGCCATAGTTTACTAATCCTTGCTTGTATAATCAAATGGGATCCATTAAAGGCAGCTGAGTGAAATAATTATATCTGTGTAGAAAGACACTTTCTTCTGTGCCTAATCTGCTCTTTTTATATCTCAAAACTCATTAGGTTTAAGACACACCCTACAATGACATGCCTTGTTAACATAACAAAGAAAGGCCTATTTCCAAAAGAGATCACATCCATAGATATAGAAGTTAGCATTCTAATACTTATTTTTTGGGTTCACAATCCAATCCAGAATAGTCACCAAGTGATACAGAGGAAGAATAGAACTTTATCCTGAGGGAGTTTTAATGCAATAATAATTATTTTGGCATATCAGAATAATTTTATAAGCCTTACACACATTCTCTAATTTTATCTTCACAATAACTCTGTAAGACTGATCTCATTACACACATTTTTAGGTAAAGAAATTTACTAATAGAAAAGCAATTACAAATAAGACTCGTCCAGTTCCGGTAAGACGGTGGACTAGGCAGAAAGACTACACAGACCCTCTTCAACAAGGAAAAGGGAAACGAATTAACACAGACACAGAAGATAATCCTGGACCCCTGAGCCTTGAAGGGAAGGATATAGAAGTGGACTAAA
>NW_006921695.1:7489722-7491083 GCF_000298275.1 Orycteropus afer afer | reverse complement strand
TTTCTGGTGATTAGTTTGCCTGTATTTGTCTGCTTTAAAATAAACTATTATTATTAATACTTTTGCCTTTTTGACTATTATTCTTATTCTTCCCCAACCAGGTCCTAGTTTTCAGCTTTTTTTCTTTTCCCTGTTCTTGGTTGATTTTTTTTTTTTTTTTTATTTCCCCATTTTTCTTGTGGCTAACCATATTCCTTATTTTTCTTTTTTTCATTTTTCCTATTTTTTTTTCTTCAATATTCTCCTTCTCTACCAGTTTTCTTTAGTGCCCTATCCCCAGATATTGCAGATTTTCTTTTTTCTTCTTCTTTTTCCCTTTTTTCTTTTTTTGGTTAATGTTCTGTGTGATTACATGGTGTGTTTTTTGTCAATGTGCTTTCAGTTTTTTGATCATTATTCAATTGTAATTTTGGTCTAACTGACTGGGAGACAGCACCAGTCCCCATAAGACACAACTACACCCACAGCTCCTGCAAATTCACTTACTGAGCAAGAGCCACTTCCTCCTGCTCTACCAATGGGCCAATGATTAAAAAAAAACACCAAGAAGAGCCTGAATCACCCTTGGCTGCTCTTCAAAAACAGTTAACAGAGATCTAAATACAACAGTGCCATGATACCTCAGAGACAACAGACCATCAGAGTCCACACAAAGAAACAGGATAAAGTGGTAGAAACAAAACAGCAGGATACAGACACAGAACATATCCCTGAGGAAGAAGCCAAATTGGAACTCTCTGATAAGGAATTCAGAAGAATTAGATTTAGGTATCTTCAAAGGACTGAAAGACAGACCAAAAAAAACACAGAAAAAACCTTAGAAGAATTTTGGAAGAAAATACAAGAACAAAATGACAAAATAAATGAAAAAGTAGAAATGATTCTAAATCTTCAGATGGAAATCCAGAAGATTAATACTAAATTGTCAGAAATAGATAACACATTGGAAGGGCAAAGGAGTAGAAATTATGCAATGGAAGACAGAATTAATGATATTGAAGACAAACACCTGAATACTTCTTTGGAAAGGCATCAATCAGAAAAAAATCAAAACAAACTGAAGAAAACCTAAGGTTCATGTGGGATATCATCAAAAGAAATAAATTACTTGTCATTGGAATTCCAGAACAGGAAGAGAAAAACAAAATCACTGAGAAAATTGTCAAAGATTCGCTGAAGGAGCACTTTCCTGATATGATGAAAGAGGAGAATATATCCAGTCAGGAAGTCCAACGAACCCCAAACAGGATAGACCCCAAAAGAAAATCACCAAGACACATCATCATCAAACTCATCAAAACCAAAGACAAAGACAGAATCCTGAAAGCTGCATGGGAAAAACAAAAAGTTACCTACAAAGG
>NW_006921695.1:7469757-7470723 GCF_000298275.1 Orycteropus afer afer | reverse complement strand
AAAATAAAAAAAAAAAAAGAGTTGGTAGAGTCTAAATTGCTTTCTCTTTGAGGAAACTACCCCTCTTGATTATAAAGTACACATCTTCAATTGGAATGAGATCTTTAGGCCACTACAAAATTATTGAGAAATTACTATTCCACCACCCTATGTTGTTGTTATCAGCTGCAGTGGAGTCAGCTCCACCTCACGGAGACCCTAGTTACAACTGAACAAAATTTCTGTCTGTGCCATCTTCATGATCATTGGTATGCTTGAACCTGTTGGTGCAACTATTGTGGAATTAGGTCTTGGTTTAGAGCAAGAATTGGCTAACAAGAGCCCTTGGGCTAAATCTGCATATAGCCTGTTTTTAAAGTGTCATTGGAGCACAGCCACACCCAATCATTTATATATTCTTTAGGACTGCTTACCTGCTACAAAGGAGAGTTGAATTGTTGTGAAAGAGACCATACGGCTCAAAAAAAGAAAAAACTAAACTCACTGCCATTGAGTCTGATCCGACTCATAGTGACCCCTCCTTGGGTTTCCAAGGCAATATCAGTACGGAAGTAGATTGCCCAACCTTCCTTCCAAGGAGGGGCTGGTGGGTTTGAACCTCCAGACTTCTGGTTATCAGTCAAATGCCTTAGGCATTATGCCACCAGAGCTCCTCTAGAGAGTGTGAAATATATACTATCGGGCTTTTTCAAAAAAATGCTTGCCAACCCCTGGTCAGTCTTAGATTTCTTACCTGCAATATATGATTAGGACTATACCATGATCCTATTTCCCCCTATTCAAAAAACATTTATTGACCACCTGCTTTGTAATGGGTGCTAAAGAAGGCACAGGGACAAGATGGGATACAAAGGCAAATACAATGTGGTTCCTACTCAGAAAAGCCAACATCCTAAGTGTTGAGAAAAAGGTAACATGGAAAATTTGAGTTGGATGTCATGTCTTTTTCTTTTTTTTTTTTTTTTT